>NC_056729.1:1520508472-1520808472 GCF_019279795.1 Protopterus annectens
ACAAATATGCGTGTCCAGCTGCAAAACGATCGATCAGCTGAGATATTCTCACATCAATTGCTGGAAACTGGGAACGGAAAGGTGCCGGTTGATCTGACCTCAGGACGAATTTCATTGCCTCATAACTTCTGCAATTTAGTGACATCAAATGAAGAATTGGTTGAAAAAGTATTTCCCAATATTCAAACCAATTATAAGAATCACGATTGGCTGACTGAACGAGCTATTCTTGCGGCCAAGAACAAAGACTTCTACAAACTTAACAATATTATTCAGTCTAACATTCAAAGCGAGGCAGTCACATACAAGTCCATCGACACTGTTGTGGAAGCAGATGAAGCGGTTAATTATCCAACAGAATTTTTGAATTCACTCGATCTGCCAGGGATGTCACCGCAAGTACTGCAATTGAAAATCGGCGTGCCAATTATCATGTTGCAAAATATCAACCAGCCAAAGCTTTGCAACGGCACATGGCTTGCAGTAAAAAAATTAATGAGCAATGTCATAGAAGCAACAATCTTGACAGGACCTTTCAAAGGTGACGATGTCCTCATTCCTTGCATTCCTATGATTCCAATGGATATGCCATTTCAATTTAAGAGATTGCAATTCCCAATTCAATTGGCATTTGCAATCACCATCAACAAAGCTCAGGGCCAATCTTTAGAATTGTGCGGTTTAGATCTACACACAGATTGCTTCTCACATGGACAATTATATGTTGCGTGTTCTTGAGTCGGCAAACCAGACAATCTCTATATCTGCACAGACAATGGAACAACAAAAAATATTGTATACCCACAAGCATTGTGAAATTAAACATATTAGAAAGCGTCGCTTTCTCTTTTCTTTCTTTTCCATTTAACCAGACTGAGCCACAGCAATGCGTGGCCAGTATATATATATATATATATATATATATATATATATATATATATATATATATATATATATATATATATATATATATATATATATATATATATATATATATATATATATATATATATATATATATATATATATATATATATATATATATATATATATATATATATATATATATATATCTCTCTCTCTCTCTCTGTAAATATATATATATATATATATATATATATATATATATATATATATATATGTGTGTATTTTCTAAGTTTATAAAGGGTCTTAAAGTATAAATGGCACAAATACCCTGAGTGTGCAGTAGTATCTGTACCATGCACACTCCCTCATGCTTTACTGCATATATAAGTAACACCCCTGCTAAACGCTGATTACTTTCGGCATGAGACAAACATGGCTGAATACTTGACCCACCAGTGAGAAACTTTCAAATTCTGAATTCTGCCACAAACACTGCAACTTCAAAAAAGGAAAAAAGGTAAGCCCAAGCTGACACAAAAGATACAAAAGAAGTACTTTCTCCCTCACCATAAAATCATTCACCAAAAATGCAAATGAATTTAAGTAAAAAAATATGTCATATGGTCAATAAACCCTATATACTCACTGACCACAAAACATGTAAAAAACTTTAAAACCTTTTCAATTTTAAACTGCAAAATATTCAGTTGTAAACAGGATATCAGTAACCCTAACAAACTAGTGAAGACGTAGAAAACACACACACACACACACACACACACACACACACACACACACACACACACACACACACACACACACACACACACACACACACACACACACACACACACACACACACACACACACACACACACACACACACGCACATACACACCAAACACAGAAAAATTAAAAAGGCTCATTACAAACATGGACAGGATTTAGAAAGAATCCAGCCATGCATGTTTATTGCTGTGGCAATAAAGGGCTATTTTAGGCACTCGAAAAGAAAAACAGCAGTTCAGAGACACATTAACTGCAATGAGGGAAAATGTAATTATCAGAAAAATGTCATTATCATCTAATTTGCATGTCTCTCAATCATGTGGTGATTACCACAAGTGCTAATAAGCATTTTCCTGTTCTAATCACTGCTGGAGGCCCATGCATTATGCTAGCACTGGCACCTCCCCCATTCACTCCCCATACAAATGCGTACATTCAAACACACCCACAGGCACATGCACGGACACATCCCCATACATCTCAACTGACCCTGATATTACAGAATGTCCATAATTTTCCCTCGTATGACTACTCTCTCCCTCATACCCCATAAACATAGTCAGGAATTAATGCCAGACATCAGAGTTGTACATTTTTTATTTTTCAGAATATTCTTCATGATGCAATACTTGTTGGTCTAATAACTGTGTATGTGAATTAGAGTAATATTTAGGGAGTGCCCCTGATGTCTAGTATCCCCTGTCTCCATACTTTTTATTGCTCAAATATTTAGTAACTTTTTACATGACTTAGAGTAATATGTAAAATACCTGGTGTCTACTGCACTCACCCCACCCCCAGAATTACAGGCTTTGCCCATTAGTCTAGGGGAGTTTAAGAAGAGGTATGTTAGCCACACAGACATACATACACACACACACACACACACACACACACACACACACACACACACACACACACACACACACACACACACACACACACACACACACACACACACACACACACACACACTCATGCACATACATACTCACAGATAGTCCCACACACCCACAGACACTCACCATATATCAGACAACCCCAACCAGACAGCAATCATGACCGCACTCACTCATTCACCCATGCTCTTCCAAAGACAGACAGGCACACACTACCTAACCCCTAACTAACACTACCTACTGCTGCCACCCAGGCTAATACACATGCACGCACACAACAAGGGCGGCTCCTGCTATTGTACTGCAGCCCTGCAGCTGTAAAAAGAAAAACAAAAACAAAAATAAAAAATGATACCGAGTCCCAGAACTCCGTGCATGCTTGCTCGGTAATTCCAGAATTCCATGCATGCATGCAAGAATCCGGACTGCTGTTTAACCAGTCCAGATTAGGAAGGAGGCAGCAGACTACAGAGATGCCCAGAAGCTATGCAGTTACAACTGCATAGACTGGATGGGGATAGGACTGCAACGTCTGCAGGCTGGATATATCTTACTCTCGTGCAGGGGCTGTGACTTTGAAGCTACATCTGTGTGGGAAGGACTTGTAATAATGAAGGTTGACTGGGGACTTTTAAGCTGCTGCAGGAACCAAATTCAGGTATACTGTGTGTGTCTGTGTATGTCTAAAATCCCCCAGTTAAATATACCTGATGGCTAGAGAGAAACTCAGGAAATGTACTTGATGGCTAGTGAATAACTCAGGCTCAAACCTTGTACCTTGGGTGCAGGTAGCAAGAGCCTGAATTCCCTAACCATCACCACCACTTGTGAAAACTATTCAGATTTTTGCCTCATATTTTTGTTCTGTTCTGTCCCTCATAAAATCTGTGGTTTTCTAGATTTTGAATTCACTAAATAATGATAGGCATTTGAATTTCAGACTTCATATTCTTCAGAAAGTACATGGTAACACAAAACCTTTTATTCTAGCAATTGTCTAAGTTTGTAAGATCAATATTTGAAATTTCTCCCTATTTTTGGGGCTGTATTCCCCCATTATTGGCTTTGTCCAGGTTTTTTGTGCAAAGCGGTTGAGAGCTATGGTGAGAACTGAATTCACTGAATATATTTGGGGCTATATTCCCCCATTATTGGCTTTGTCCAGGTGCTTCATGCTAAGAGGTTGAGAGTTATTGTGAGAACTGAATTCAGTAAATGATAGCCATTTAAGTTTCAGTCTTCCTGTCTTTCAAGAAGCAGCTGATTTGGCATAGTGTTATGTTGCTCTGACTGTAGTGCACAGGGTCCTGGGGCCAAGACTTGGCAGTGAAATGCATGGTGGTAACACAGCATTTTATTCTAGCAACTTTCTAAGATTATACATGCAATGTTTAAAATGTGTCCCTGGTTTTTGGGCTTGTGCCCCCCCCCCAATAAGTTTTGGCTTTTCCAGATTTCATGTGCTGCAAAGTTGAGAGATACAGTTGAATGTTGAGTGGATATTACAAGGAGCTGAGAGCTTCAGGGGAAGAGAAGTTTAGTGCTGATTATGCTGTGTCTTTTTGCATTGTTAATAGCACAACAGGTAGTGTATTTGCTTTTGATGCAGAAGGCTGTGAGTTCTACTCCCACAGTATGTAGATGCATTCCTGATACTGTAATGTGTTGTACCTTTAAAGGGGGTAGATGCTGCAGTCCTGAGAATGTCCTCTTTGGCAGAGATACCTAGTAACTATAAACCTGTAATCAGTTTGCCATCCATTCCCTCTTGCAATATTACTAGCTTATCATTTTTTTAATGTAACATAGGGAATTTATTCCTCAAGGTCAGCAGGCACTTTATTTGCAGATGAAACAATGAAATATAAAGTTGTTTGCTAGCAGCAACCTCTTCATTAGTTATAGATCTCTTCAATGTGGATTTATTTAGATGACATTTACTTCTACAGAGATTGTGCATATTTACTGATACTGGTGGACTGTAGAAGTTTGAGTAGACTTTTATGATGGAACTGTTCTGAATTGGGCAGTTTTATCATTATTGGTGCATGCATTTTGATTCATTGTTTACTGGAAAAATGTTTAAACAGTAAAAATGTACTGTATTGTACAAGGAATATAATGTAATACAATCAGGAAGGTGTATCAAAGAACACATGTATGTTTTGTGTGCTAGGGGCCTACGATTTGAAAACAGCCAAAGTTAAGCTTTATCTGCCACTGTCCAGATGTATTTTCTTTGAATGTGGGTTTCAGTGCTGTTTCAATGAATGTGAGTTTCAAGGGCAGATAAGTTTTAATGCAAATTCTATTTTCATTGTGAGACTGCATTGCTTTGTTTAGTAGATGTCTATTAGTGTTTGTGCGTAAAATGTAATATAAAACTTTTATATGAAATCCAAATCATTGTAGAAGTAAAGCAGTATGCACATTACAGTGTTTATGGTAAATGGGGTGAAATAGCCAAGTAATGGGACATTGGAATGGCTGCAGCGGAGGCCCCGTTCAACCATGATTTTGTGAGGGGGGAAGGGCAGCAAACTTAAAGACATCACCGGCTGAACTTTACCTCTCAACTGTCCAGATTTTCACAGCATGAAAAGATTTTTGCTTCTTATTTTTGGTTTGTTCCTCATAAAATGTGTGGTTATCTGGTAAATCATTTAGGAATTAAGTTACTAAATAATGACAGACATTGAGTTTCAAACTTCATACCCTTCAGAAAATTCATACTAATGCAAGACCTACTATTCTTTTATCTTTCTAAGTTTATAAGAGCAATATTTAAAACTTGTCCTTAGTTTTAGGCCTTTGTCCCACTTCTATTTATGGCTTTGTCCAGATTTCTTGCTCTGAGTTTGAGAAGTATGACAAATGTGTCAGGGCTATCACTGTCATCCAGAGACGTTTCAAATTGCGACATACTTGTTGCACCCCACTCCCCCATGTAGTGACTCTGGATGTGTCCAAGCAAGGCAAGGAGCAGTTATGCAGTGTAAGTGTGCAGAGTATCCCCCCATCCAAGGCAGACACAAGTACTACAGTGGCTTTTCATCTGTCCTTGATTTTGCAGAATGTTCTGATTTTCTGTCATATTTTCATACTGTTGATTTATGCTTCTTATTATTCAGAATATGCATGTTGTTGCAATGCCTGTTGCTCTGTGTTTAAGTAGCAATGTTTTAATGACCATCAGGTAAGCTTGTCTGAGATTGTAAGATGCAAGTAAGCTTTAATAAGCATACTGTTAAATAATTACCAACATTGAAAGCCTTGTTGCTGGGGCGGCTGCAGTGGTACAGTGGTTGGCATTGCCAACTCACAGCAAGAGGTTCTCTGGTTTGATCCTTGGCTGGGGTGCCTTCTGTGCAGAGTCTGAATGTCCACACTGTAGTCGCATGGGGTTCCTCTGTGTGCTTCGGTTTCCTCCCAAAGACATGCTGTAGGTGGATTGGCCCTAGGCATGAGTGCATGCATGTGTGTGTGCCTTCTGTGGAAGGTTGGGCGCCAAGCTGGCAACTCAACACTGTAAAATTCCACTGCCAATCATGAGCGGACAGGTGAGCCACTGTGGTGACCTCTAACTGGAAAAGAAGAAAGATTGAAAGCCTTTTTGGTGTTGCCATGCAGAGAATATTTATATAACTAGATAACATATAAGTCTTAGGTACTGAAATGCATATGACAGTATTTGTAATAAAGGACAGGATTACAGTATTTTCAGAAGCTCATTACATTTGTTGGAAACTTGCAGTCATCTTTGCAGGCTTTACCTGTAAACTAAATAGAATGCCCAATCTATCATGTGTGGTCCATAATCTGAGCAGTAATCCTTTAAGCAGTTTATCTTGAGCTTGTTTCGTCTTTGCTGTTCATTTTTTACTTTGATCATGTTTTCCTCATGAAACAAGTAGATAGTTGTTGTCAGGCAGCAGGTCTTTTTTGGGTAAGAAACATTTTTACAAGTAGGGGTATCACAGTAATTGCTACTTTCAGCATGTTACTTGGTACTTTTATAAAGCTGAATATAAATTATAATTATAACTGCAGTGCAAGGAGAAGTAGTTAAGTTTAGTGTTGCTTGTTTTTTAAACTTCATTTTGACTGGCATTCCAATAATGTATTTAAAAAGTTATTTATTTTTTCATGCCTCACAACCTTTTTGTTTCCATCTAGATATTAAGTAAGCTGTCATGTAGCCAATGCATTGAAATATTTTTTTTCTTCTACACTTAATTTTGTCTTGATTGGACTCTCATAATGATGATTTGGCACCCAGGGCATCGTATTTAATTAAAGTCCCAGTTTTTGTGGTTTTGAGCATAGCTCTTCCCCTTTCTGGTTGGCCACACCTCTTTCCATTGGCCCCACCCATTCGACTGTCTGCTGCAGCCCCCCCATTGATTTGAAGTCACCAGCCTCCGACACACACACACACACACACACACACACACACACACACACACACACACACACACACTCTGGAGCCATGCCCACATGCTGCTACACACATGAACCCACATACACATAGTGTCAGTGGCACAATACATATCACACTCACCTTTGGTGCTGGAAGACAAGAAGGTTGTGCGTTCCATTTCCACCCCAGGTGACTGGATTGCTGGCACTGCAGTACATCACTAGGAGAGTTGCTGCACTCATCAAAGGTCCCATCTGCTTGAGATGGTGGTACCTAAGGTGGATATAAAAAATCCCATGACACCTATCAAAAAGAGTAAGGGAAGTTTACTGGCCAAATTTTCCCTTATAGTATAAATTTTCCCTCCACTTTCTCCTGAAAATAGGCCACTAGTGTAGTGGGACTAAATGAATAATAAAATAAAATAAATACACATGCACACTCATCTCTAATAAACTCCCTACCATTTCCTTTTATGAGGTCTCTCCAATTGAAAGTAATGGGTGAGCACGGCTTTGTTAATTTACTCAGCCCAGCAATTCATAGGCTCAATGTGATGCATTAAGTCCCTTACTGTAGGTATTTCTGGGGAGAGCACATGACTCATTATCATACACTACTCACCCAGAATGCCTCATTAAAACTACAGCAAGCCAGTACAGTTAACTGTGGTGAATCTACAGGGCAGGTAGAATCACTGCAGTAGGGCTGTCAATGAACCAGAAAGAGCTACTGCCAGTGGAAAATTACTCATTAAGGCTTACTGCTGGTAGTAGCCCTTTTTAAATCTCAGTACATATTCCAAACAGCCATCACAAGTAACATTACATCTGCCTCCTTACCTTTTTCAAAAATGGTACTTAGAAATATCAAAAGTATACACAATTTTCATTTATTTATTTATTTTATTTTACATTTGTTGACCAGGATAGTCCGAATGAGATGAGTAGCCCTTCTTCAGTGGAGGCCCGGGGAGAAAAGCTCCACAATTATACATTAAATATTGAAATAGAGACAAATGACAAAAATAGATTTTACAAAGAATAGTCAACACGGTGACAATTAGAGAAAATACAATTTCCAGAATCTAATTACAAATAATGGTCAACCTAAAACTAGCTATGCAAATATCACAATTTCATTTTACTACAGTTTTTCTGTTATACAATAGGAGAGAATAACCTGGTTAGTGACAATTATGATATAAAAGTCAAAGGTGTTGAGGTATGCAAGGGCCCTAGTTGGACTGTCCGGGATTTAAGGAGGTTGTGTACAGAGGCAGGACCACTGAGTTTTTAGATATTTTCTTGCTGCAGCTTTGAATTGCTTAAAGTTTTTTTGGGATCTGATTTCGAGTAGAAGTTTGTTCCGAGATATAGAAGGGTGGTAACTATAAAGGTTTTGACCAGTTTTATTATTGGGTTTGTATATTTTTAGCAGGTCTTGGTGGGAGCTGCATAGTGGCCTGGCAGGACTATAATGTGAGATGAGAGGAGATAGGTTGGCACAGTAAGATTTCTGGTAGAGGATGGAGTGGACTATAAGGAGTTGAGACAGTAGAAGCTGGTGGGGAAGCTCTAGCCAGTTTAGATGTTTTAGGGCAAGGCAATGGTGAGATTTATAGGTGTGTTGTGCTGCAAATCTTTCTACATTATTGTAAGTTGTCTCTGTCTTGGCTAGTAATGTAGAGTTTAGATTTGTAAGGATTTGGGAGCTGTATAATAGGCTAGGTAGGAGGTAGGCATGAGAGAGGGTGATTTTAGCTTTGTTGGTGAGGAACTTTTTGTTTCTATAGAGAAGCCCTAGTTTCTGGCGATTTTATTTGATACTGTTGTTTATATACAAGTCAAATTTAAGTTGATCATCAGTTATGACTCCTAAGAGTTTTGTGTTGTTTTCAACAGTGATGGAGGTGTTGTCAAGGGATAGTACTGAAAATTGGTTTTGAGGTAGGAGAGGTTTTTAGGAAGAAAAAGAAGGAGTTTTGTTTTTTTAGGGTTGAGAATAAGCAAAGTTTGAGAAAGCCAGGTTTCAACAGAGTTGAAGGATTCTTGGGTAGCAGTGATAAGCTCTGAGGTGGTCTCTGAGATGGTGATGACAGTAGAGTCATCAGTATATTGTATGTGGGAAGACTGAGGGCAGGAGGAGTAGAGAAGATTAGTGAAGATGTTAAAGAGTAATGAGCCAAAAATGGACCCTTGTGGGACACCCATCCTAACTGGGAGAAGAGAGGAGAGTGCTGAGAGCCATCTCACTGATTGCTTACACTCAGAGAAATAGCCGGAAAACCAGGCAACAGCAGCAATGAAAAAGTTGAGGTTGAATAGTTGGGTACGAAGAAGTGAGTGAGAGACGGTATCAAAAGCTTTAGAGAGGTAGAGGAAAAGACAGGCTACTAGTTTATTGTTGTCTCTTGCCAGAGAGATGGTATGGATGAAGGACAGTAGAGCAGTTGTAGCGCTGTGTTGTGGGCGAAGCCATGTTGTGTGGGAGTGAGCAAGTTTACCTGTAATAGGTGTTGCATGACTTGCTTGTGAATGCATTTTCTAATATTTTAGAGAGAGGAGAAAGTATAGCAATAGGTCTGAAGTTAGAAATTTCAGTAGAGTTACCTCCTTTATGTATGGGTAATGTATAGAACTCCTTCCAGATAGAGGGGACTTTAGATTCAGAGATGGATCACTTAATTAAGATAGATACTGGGACAGCAATGGATTCAGCAGCTAACGGTAGGAAATAAGGTGGGAGATTATGATGATGTGGCAAAACCCACACTGCAATGGACCCTGTCATTACACAATCACCCCAACACACACACAAGACACTGATAATACACACAAACACTCACTTACCAGTACTGGGTTTCACACCCCTACCTGACTATGTATTGCTATTACATTGTTATGCAGTTATTGCATGCACCACAGAGCTTACATCAACAGAAGGAGAGCAGGGTTTGAGTTTGGAGAGTAGAGACTTTACATAGTTAGTGGGAACAGGTTCAAGTGAGAGAGAGAGTTAGCAGAGTTTAGGTTAGAGGGTGATAATGAGTAGTTGTTGGAGAAGGATGAGGAGGGAATGGGGTTTATCAACTTTGATATGGATTCAATGAAGTAGGTGTTGAAAATGGAGGCAATTTCTGCAGGTTTGTTATTTGGGTATGGTTGGGAGGAGAAGGATGACCTGGGTGCAGAATCTTATTTACCGAGTTCCAGAATCTTTTTGGGTTGGTGTTTTGAGAGATAGGGAGGTTGTCTTTCATTATGTGCTTTTTGGCCAGGTTTCTAAGTTCTTTATATTTTATCAGGTGGACTGGAAGTTTAGTTTTAGCCATAGTTTCCACGTCTTGTCCCTATTTTTTATTATTGTGCGGGTATCATAAGTTAGCCATAGGGCTGTAGTAGATCTAATTCGGGCTGTGTGGAGAGGAGTGAGTGAATTGAGGATGTTGAGAAGGTAGAGTTAAAATAGTGGATGGCTTCATCTAATGTGCTAGTGGTTAGAGGTGACCAGTTGATTCTAGAGAGGAGGTCATTAAAAGTGGTCGGGCAGAAGTTTGTAAGTTTTCGACAGGTGATGTATCTGTGTGGCTTTGAGATGTGAGGTGTGTATCTTAGCACTCTTATGGGGGAGTGATCACTTAAAGAGTTTAGTAAGGTTTGTGAGTTGTGGTACTTTAGGGGATTGGAGGCTAAGATCTAATCTAATAAGAGTACTAGGATTTTGTGATCTGTTAGTGTGGGTAGGTGCTGAGACTAGTTGTGTGAAGCCATATAAGTTAATACAAGAAATAAGGTTAGGAGCCTGAAGATTTAACCAGTCTATGTTTACATCCCCTAGGAGGATGGTCTCATTATGGATGTGCTGGGAGAGGTATGAGAGAATGTTTTCAAACAGGGTGATGTTATTGCCTGGAGGAATATATATATATAGCTGCCAAGGTGATGGTTGTGAAGGTGTTAAGTTGCAAATTAGCTAACAGCAGTTCAGCAGGTAAGAAAGATGGAGTGGGTTTGTTGAGTTTGGTGAGAGTAAGGTATTTTACGTAGAAAATGGCTGCTCCATCCCCTTTTTTATGGTCCTTTCTTAGAATATTATATTCTGAGGGGAGGATATCACAGTCTGGGTTATGAGGTTTTAGCCAGGTTTCTGTCAGAGAGACAATATCAGGGGTGTAGTTAGCCATCTAGGTGTGGAATTCACTGATTTTATTAACTGCATCCTGGTATTCATGGAGTGAAAAGATGCATGTTTTTGGTGGGAGCTTAGCGGTTACAGTAAAGAGTATTGGGATGGTTGGAGGAGGGGGTGGATATGGGACCAGGATCAGGGTGTTTATCCCCAGATTGTAGCAGAGATTTGGGGAGGTAGTCATGCTTATTGTTTAAGTACTTTAATTTGTGTAATGATGAGTTGGTATGGGGTGGGGGAAATTTGATTTTAGGGAGGGGAGTATCATAAGAGAAGACTGAGGAGCAGATGAAGAAGGATTGGAAAGAGTGTATTATTTGATTTTCATTTGAGATAGTAGGGCTAGAGTGAAAGTGAATGGGACTGAAGAGGAAGTTGTAGGAGGAAAGAAAGCAGAGAACTAGTAAGGGAGGTAGGAGAAGGAGTATTTGGGTAGTGAAAGACATGTTAAGTGTAGAGTTGGTCAATATGGGGTAAGGATGAGGCTGAGTGTGAGTTTTAGTAGAGATAATAGTGAAAAGCAGTGGGTGAAGTGTGCTAGGGGTAGTGGTAGGGACTAGGTTGAGATGTATGAGTGAGGGGAGGGATATTGAAGTGGGACAGGTCAGTGGAGCAGGAAGGGGAGGGCCAGGTTGGGAGTAGGCCAGGAAGGAGAAGTATAAAGGAAATTATATGGGAGTGGGTAGGGGTATTGAACCAGGTTTGTGAATTTCCACAGAAAAAAAAAACTATCAGAGAGAAATGGCTGCCTAGGGTTCAGATATGTCCATGGAGGGTAAAAGAAGTAATGGACACTGTTTAGAAGTAGGGTCAGGCTTATAAACAGCTGCTTAGCTTAGGGGTAAAAAAGGAAATTCCAGAAAAAAAGAGTTGCTTTTATTTTATTTCTCTTGGGGGGTTTTTTTGTTTTTCTTTCTTTGGGCAGGGAACCAGGCTGGGCTGCTAGATTCCCGTTTGGTGTAGCTAGCGTTCCTAGGTAGCAAGCTCTATCAGGGGAGACTACTTTTACAGTAAGGTAGCTATTAATTTGTGAAGGATAGACGTTCCCGTACTTTATTTACAAGATTCCTGTTTCTGGTAGTGAGGCTCGATCATGGGTAGAACACTTAAGTCGGAATCTCTCAAGACTTTAAAAAGCCACCTGCAATTAGCTGTGCAGAGCTAGGAGAGAGAGGGAGAGGTAGAGAGAAAAAAGAAAAAATATTATTTACTAGGAGAGGCAGGGCAGAAAAAGGTGTAGAAAGGTACTGGTACCATAGTTTGGGAAGCCATTAATACCCCGGACAAAATGCTAATGTCTTAGTATGTTAAGTGCATCTGTACATTGCTGTGAATTCTACTATCACACTGAAGTTAATTAGGTAAACAGCATCCAAGGCAGTGTCTAAGAACACAGCAACATATTGCCCTGGACCTGTTACAATGAGCGCTATTTCAATTAGGCTAATAATGCAGTAGCGTTTTAGTATAAACAAGTCACAAAAATAGAGAGCAGTTACGAACAGCCTTTCTTATTCAAAAGCTTTCAAATTAACCTTCGACAACAGCAGTAAGACCATCCATATATAATTTTAGACTATACAAGGTAGTGCTGTTGCAGGCAAACAGTAAATGGTGACTTTGTTTCATTATTCTACTACATCCACAGTAAAGGTAGATAAATTAATATGTAACACTTTGGTGTGAGCCTCAGCTGTGCAGTAACAAGGTATATATTCTTGGCCATGTATACTAGCACATGTATATATTCAAAATAATTCAATCAACACTGCGGTGAATGCAGTAACCATTGATAAGTGGAATGAACAATGATAGTATTGTACAAATAATGCCACAGTCTTACCTGTAGTGCATGCTACCTTAGCAATGTTATTTCATTGTTTTTAAATAAGACTGTCTTGCAAACCAGTGATCAATGCTTCCTTTTCTAAGTCTGAAAAAAATAATCTATTGACTCAATTACAACTGTGCATGCTGTGCCATGACTGAATGTTTTAAACCACTTTAAAATTTTATTTTGGTTTTTAATAGTAATAATCATTGGAGGGGTAAAAGTAGTGGTGAAATCTATTCCTTTCTGTTGTGAACATTTGACCCCAAGGGCTTTGACTAAAGGATTAAACTTGGCCAATCAGCAGTAAATCTCACCACATCTTCAATCTCTAAAGGGGATTACTCCTTTAGTATTAAAAACAAATATGCATGTGTAACCATAACAGAGCTATAGAGTAAAAATATATATTTTACTTAAAGCATATGCAGAATTTGTGATGTTAAGCAAGCACACTTAGTGAGTGTAAGTTAAGGAATGCTCCCACCCTGGTATTTTTACGAATCAAACATATTTTTCTAAACTCTATGTGTAGCAAATAAATATTGGAAATTTCTTCTGCAATCTAAAATTATGGATCTCTGAGACAGATGTTTTTCTGTTGGGAGCTGACTACAACATAGTAAAGGATCATGTATTAAACAAGATCCTCATGGGATTCATAATATACCCTAATACTTTTAGTCCCTTGGGAGAGAGACAGTAAAACAAAGGAGTTTGACTCTTCTTACCTGCCACCCACCCTAATGATAGGTTCATAGCTTCATAGGTTCATACTAGGCTATCTGCCCTAGGGCATTTATAAGCTTAGCCAGAGTGTGTTTGGCTTTCGCCACCCATTTTAAATTAATTTTGCTATGCCCTTTTTCGAGGTTAGTATACTGTGCCTCTGTCTAACAGTGACACAGAAGTGATACCCGGGGTAAACCTACGATCTCCCATCCACTCATCAAGATTCCTCTTGAAGAGAGTCAATGAGGGACTCTGCCTAACCTGGACTGGGATTTTATTCCAGAGTGAAGGGAGCCTCTGGGTTATGAATCTGTCCCTCCAGCATGTCCTATTTATTTCAGTGCTGAGGTTCAAGTCTCTCGAGCGCGTAGCTCAATGGGATTTGGATTTTCTGAGGTGTCCATTAATTCCGGGTTGGACATGGCTTTATATGTCAGGCACAGATCACCTCTGAGCAGGCGGTATGCCACTGAGTAGAGCTGGAGTTTCTTTAACCAGGCAGCATATGGCATCTGTTTGAGCCCTTTGATCCTCTTGGTGAGGTACTTTTGGGGTCTTTCCAGTTGCTGCAGGTGTCTGGTAAGGTACATTCCAAAAGGGGCATTGTACTCAATTATGGGCCTAATGAGGGATGAGTAAAGAGGCACGGTGACCTCCCCTGATCTAGATGTGAATCCCTTCATGATTAGGTGGGCTATATAAAATGTTTTTCTAACCACTTTGGCCACGTGGTAGCCAAATGAGAGATTGCTATCAACTTGGGTCCCCAGGTCCCTAATTACATCTTCCGTACTTAATGGATTACCACCTATGTGGTAATTTGTGGGCACTTTGTTTTTGCCAAAGGGGATGACTATACACTTTTTGGTGTTTAGCTTGAGGCCGTGGCTTAGGCACCAGTTGTCTGTTTCTATGAGGCCCTTTTGGAGGATGCTTGCGTCAGCTGGAGAGTCAATTATGGCCCCCAGTTTGCAGTCATCTGTGAACCTGGTCAGCCACAGTCCTTCCGTGTTGGCCTGTACCTCCGAGACATATATACCGAACAAGAGTGGTCCCAGGACTGAGCCTTGTGGGACGCCACTTGTAACTGGTTTGGAGTCTGATATGGCTCCAGCAATTCTAACCATATTGGTTCTGTCCTTGAGCCAGTTTGCAACCCATATAGTGACATAGGGGTTTATATTTAAGCTGGTGAGCTTATCTATAATGCCCGAGTGGGGTATTGTATCGAAGGCTTTTGCAAGGTCCAGGTAGGCTGTGTGGACCACCTTCCCCTCGTCAATGGCCTTGGTGACTGTTTCAAAGAAATTGACCAGGTTTAAGAGGCAGGATCTGCCCTTAGCAAAGCCGAACTGGGTAGGATCCAGTGTCTGTAGGTCCCCAATATCTTTATTTATGAGGTCCATGATGATCCTTTCCATAGCTTTGCAGACCAAACTAGTCAGGCTTATGGGGCGATAGTTTCCAGGATCCGTTGAGGCACCACCTTTGTGGAGAGGGACCACTGTTGCTGTACGCCACTCTTTGGGTACATATCCTGTAGTAAGGCTGAGACTGAACAGTAGTTTTATGTTTGGGTTTAGCTCTTCTTGGAGTTCATGTAGGACGCAGCCCGGGACACCGTCTGGTCCCATTGATGCTGTGTTTTTTGCTTTGGAGAGGGAAGCTCTTACCTGAGCATTTGAGATGTCAGGGGGTCTGCACTCTGCTGGGATAGATATTTGCCCTTTTGGTGGGGGAGGGGAGTTTGCACTGAACCTGTCAGCTAGGATGTTGGCAATGTCTGTGGGTTCGGTGTATTTTTTGTCATTTTGGACTAATTCTGAGCATATCTGGGAATTCCCACCCAGGTTCCTAACATAACTAAAGAAAGCCTTGTGATTATCCTTAGTGTCCTGTGCAATTTTTCTCTCAAAGCTGGCCTTAGACGATTTCATGAGTGCCCGTAGTTTTTTGCTAATACTGATCAGAGATGCCTTCCCTTTTTGGGATTTTGCTCTATCATGTAGTAGCTTCCTCCTTCTATTGTATAGTTTGTTTATGGCTGGGGTCCACCAGACAGGACGTCTGCCTTTGGAGGATTGGGTCTTGGTTTTATTTGGGATTGCATGATCCATGCATTCCTGAAGGTGTTCATAGAATGCGTTTATAAAGGATTCTGCGGTCTGGGCCATATTTTCCACAGGCCCGGGGGCTTTGAAGGATTCCACCTCGGTTTTGAGGAGTGTGAAATTTGCTTTAGGGAAGTTTTTCACTGTGGGTTTCTGGGCAGGTGTGGGGTCGGGATGTGAATATCCAGTGAGATTAGTTTATGGTCTGATCTTACCAGTGAGGGATACACTTCAGGTCTGGAGCATAGAGTCCCCATGTTGGTGATGATCAGGTCCAGTATGTTTTCCCTTCCTGTGGGAGTGGTAACAAGTTGTTCCATAGCATTTGAGTTTATAAATTCTAGGAGCCTTTGGGCTAGGGTGTTGGAGCTAGAGTAATGCTCCCAGTCTATGTTTGGGTAGTTGAAGTCGCCCAATATAATGGTGTTTGGAGAGACCTTCATATTTTCCAGTGTTCTCAGGAAGGCTGAGTGGGGTTCCTGGGTTTGGGAGGGTGGTCTGTAGCAGGCTATAAACTGGAAGGCAGTTTTACCCACTGTTAGTTGCACATGGATAGTCTCTGATGCTTCGTGCTGTGCCAGCAACCTGGAGATGTGGGTATCTTTGATGAATATTGATACTAACCCTCCTTTCGTGGTTCGGTCCAAGTTTTTGGGCCGAAAAGCATGGTATGAGGTATAACCTGGTAGTGCTGGGGTGCTCTCGGGAGCCTTGAACCAGGTTTCTGTTACTGCACAGATATCGATGTTCTCCATGCTAAGGAGAGTTTCAAGTGCATGCATCTTGAGGTTTAGACTTCTGCTTACTCTTAGTTTCTTATCCCTTGTGATACCTATGGAGGTGGGTTTGTCTTTTGAGCCTTGCCTAAAAAAGGCACTATGGGGGTGGCAAGAGCCTTTGTCAATATCCGAAAGCCCAGGGGTGACAGGTGCAAGCCGTCCCTACTGAAGCATCGTGGCTTGTCGAGCATGTCATCCCAGGCTGACAGGCATTGGATCCACTTTGAATGACACCAATACTTAAGCCAATTGTTGAAATTGATCATCTTGTCTTCATATTGTGGCATCATTCTTGGTGAGGGTAAGATGCTACTCAAGGTCAGGATCATACCGACCTGGGCTACATGCTCAGAGAGCTCCTCTATGTCTCTTTTCATGTAGTCCAGGGAGGTACGTCTCAGGTCATTCACACCAGCATGGACAATGACTGAGTCATATTTGTACTTGCCTTGGAGTGACCTGAGTGCTTGTGTTATGTGGTGGATCCTAGCGCCCGACAGGCAGCTCACCCTGACCTTCTCCTTGTTCAGCCTGGTGAGCGGGATGTCAGTGTGCCTGACGATAGAGTCACCTATTACAAGTGTATCAGGTGTGTTGTTTAGCCTTAAGGGCTGTGACTGTTCGGCACACTGGCTTTGTGAGCTATGTGTTGCACGTGTTTTGTTTTGGGGTAGTGGTTGCTTGGGTGTCTGCTTTGGAGGTCTCTGCTGCTTAGGCAGATTTTTATTTAGAGCCTCCGAGTATGTTTTTGTGTGTTTATGTGTTTGGTTTGCTGTCGTAGTAGGTCTATGTGAGACTGGAATTGTAGTGAGTGTGGTTTCCTTCTCCTCCTGAACGCCAGTACTGAGTTGAGAGAGCTTAGCCTCTAGTTTGGCTATATGGTTGCATCTGTCACATGTGTTGGAATTTGTTGGAAGGAGGAGAGGGTTGTCTGTGTACATGAGGCAGTTGTAACATTGCCTCAAGATTCCCAGATTCACCAGCTGGACCGGAGAGGAGATTGACAACTGACCTTTGGACATGCTAGAATAGTATTGAGAATTCCGTTATAATTGAAAAAAAGGGCCAATGGGGAACAAGGTACTCAAGGGGAGTTTGTGAGGGTGTAGTACTTTTCATTTTTTAGTGCTGACTTATATAATTGTTTTAGTGAGCAAGTGCCAGGTAACTTAAATGCAATGTGTTACAGGTAACTTAAATGCAAAAATGACAAACAGTAACTTTCTTTCAAGTGAAACAAGTAAATAAGTACAGTAAGCAGTGCAGATATCACTAGGGATCCACAGAAGTGCTGAAAAGCCACGCTTTAGGTGGAATTAGCATTTCAGGGAAATAACAAGCAAACAAACAACAAGCATACAAACAAAGCTAGATTCAGCAGGCCTGGATCTAGTCTATGCTACAGCAAATGAGGTGTACCAATTTCAGTAAGAAACAGTTCAAATATGCAGGCACTATAAGCCTTTAACCAGAAATTCCCAGCTCAGAAGGGCAGAGTCCAGCCTCTCCTCCCACAAGAGTGCAGACCACGAACCTTCTTAATGTAAAATAACTGGCCTGAAGCCCAAGTGCTTAAACCAGAACTAATACACTTTTAGAATAACAGACACTGAGCCCTCAATCAGCAGTTCCCACCTTAGAAGGATGTAAGCCACCACAGTGCAGGCCACAAACCTTCCTAATGTAAAACAACTGGTCTGAAGCCCAAGTGCTTAATCCAAAAGACTTAGAATGATAGCTACACTTTAATCAAGTTACTACCAAGCAGTAATAAATACAATTGAATACTTTAAAGAATGCCTGGATTAGTGCTCAGGTTATACAAACAAAGCTAGATTCAGCAGGCCTGGATCTAGTCTATGTTACAGCAAACAAGGTGTACCAATTTAAGTAAGAAGCAGTTCAAATATGCAGGCACTATAAGCCTTTAACCAGAAATTCCCAGCTCAGAAGGGCAGGGTCCAGCCTCTCCTCCCACAAGAGTGCAAACCACGAACCCTCTTAATGTAAAATAACTGGCCTGAAGCCCAAGTGCTTAAACCAGAATTAATACACTTTTAGAATAACAGACACTGAGCCCTCAATCAGCAGTTCCCAACTTAGAAGGATGTAAGCTACCTGTTCTGCCACTACAGTGCAGACCACAAACCTTCTTAATGTAAAACAACTGGTCTGAAGCCCAAGTACTTAAACTAAAAGGCTTAGAATGAGTTACACCAAGCAGTAATAAATACAATTGAATACTTTTAAGATGACACAAAAGCAAAATAAAGTAGGAAGAAACACAAATACAGTAAAAGCAGATACAATATATTTTTTTTTTTGTTTGTTTTCACAGCTGAACTTCTTAGGTAACAGAAGGTTGAAACCTGAGACAGCTTTTAAGAAAGAAATCTCAAAAGAACCAATGAGGTGCTTAGTCTAAGCTGTAGTCCAGGTGACCTCAGTCACCCAATGACCTCAAACAATTCTCTCTTACTGAAATGCCTGATGGCTTTGGCTAAACCAAGATGTCCCTGAATATGTGCGAGCAGAATAGATTTTTGGATGATAAGTATAAAGATATCCCAACAAATTCCCAACAAACTGCATGGCTATCAGCTCATCTTTATCCTCTAGCAGAGTGCAGCTTAATTTTGTTATACTTCTGTATGCATGAGATGAGTTCATTCAGAGGAACCCCCCCCCCCCACAACTGCCATTTTATTTGAAGGGATAGTTGCAATATTATTTTAGCTACAGTGAGGATCGGTGAATTCCAGTAGGGATGAACCAAGAATATGTATTGATGACAACTTGTTGAATTGATCGTAAGTATCATGTAGTGACCATTCATGTTGCTTGCACCCCTTTAACCCCCAAACAACATTTTTTTCTACTGGCATACACTGGAGTTTAGGGGAGATTAAGGGGAAGTGTTAGGCCATCTTAGAATGTATACTCTAAAGTTGTATAACAAGAGGCTAAGATACTAATTATGAAGTGTCTGTGTGTTTATATACTATTCCGGAAAGTCTTTTACACAGTCTTTCAGTGCAAATCTCAGCATACTGCCCTGTGTCAAGGAACAACTTATCTGTGAAAGCTTAAGATAAAAAACACATGGAAGAAAAATTGCTGTAATACAAATGGTTAACCCATTTTCATGTCTGATTGTACAGCAATGATGTTTTTTCTTTTTGTTTTTGTTTTGTTTTTAAATATTTTTTATTAGCGCTATTTTTTTATAACATGATGCATTACATTTCTTCCAGCGCATGTGCATGGTGCACTTTGCTTTAACCCCTTTAGGTTTAAGACAGTTAATGTTATTATTTCTTATTAAGTAATTTGATAGTGGACTAACCCAAGACCAGGGTTTCACACAATCATATAAATGATTTTATTTTCCATTACTCCTATTTTCCTCTTCTCCTAATACTCCAAACTAGTTTTCTTGTTCCCCCTTCCTTGCACATTCCTTGCCCTGTCACTCCCTTCTGCTTGATCCTTTATCTTTCATTTATTGTTACTATTTCCCATCCTTTCCATTTCTTCATATGGAATTTGCCTTCTCCATCTCCTAATATCTTTACTTCTGGTTTCCTTACCATATTCATCATTCCAGTCACTTCAGGAATCTGTGGCTTCTCTTCAGATCTTCATGTATTTTTGACTGCTTTTTTTATTCTGATAGTACTAGTGTGACCATTGCTTTAACCTACTCCTTCATTTTTAAACCTTCTCTCTAGCTTAATTAAAAAATATTTTTTGTTGTTGTTAATACTCTCCCTGTGCCTGATATTTTCCCAGGTAACATCTGGATTCCTTCTTTAAACTTGTTTTAACTTCTCACACTCCCAGAATATATGGACCCAGTCTCCGACCCGATTTTGATTACATCTCCAACAGTGCTTGAAATATTTTGCTTACTCTGTATGTGGTATAAAAATATTTGTGAAGGCATTTCCACCAAAATATGCAGAATGTTCTTGCATTTGTTGCCTTATAATGTGCTTCACATATTTTTTCCATGCAGACTCTAACCCCTCCTCACCCAGGATATTTTCCAAGCTTTAGATTGTTCTTTCCTTAACACTGACTTCCTTGTTTTTCTTCATAGCTCTATATAATATTCGTAATAATTCTCCTTGGTCTCTTCCTGGTGTCTTTGCTTCTATTAACGTCTGCACTATTTGCAGCATTTCCAGTGCCACATTGCAATGTGGCCACTCATTGCTCTCTATAGTAACTCTTTCCTGAAGTCCTGTCCACCTCATTATCTTCTGGCTTCCCCAGAATTGTTGCCAAAAGTTAGTTTTTACCTCTTTTCTTCTCCAGTTTACTAACCAATTAATTATTCTTTCAAAAGCCGATACACATTCTCCAATGGGGCTTAACCCCAAATGTCCACCAAGCTTCCTCTTTCCTTCCTGTGCTTACTTCTAACGTTTTCCTATGTGTAATCCAACAGGTCTTTTTTTCCTTTTTATTCCAGTTTGACCCATGTCTCTCCAGCTTGTTGTTTCCAGTGAACCTCATCTAAGTTAAGCATTATTTCCTTTCAATTGGATTCATATCTCTTATTCTGAAGATAATAAATCAGTCTCAGTTGTACAGGACAATAACAAGTTTCCAGGTGAAGTGCTGCCATTTATCTATCCTGAACTGGTAGCGTCAGTTGGTCCCTCTGTACTCTAGGGTTCTTATTGTCCCATATATATATATATATATATATATATATATATATATATATATATATATGTATATATATATATATATATATATATATATATATATATATATGACTCAACTTCACTGAAATCCCATTTCACTGAAACTCATTTCACTGAGACCAAATCACCTAAAGTTAATTTCACTGAAAACATCCTTTCACTGAAACTCATTTCACTGAAAGCTTACAAAGCTACATTTCACAACACTAAAGAGCAAACCAAACACAAACATGCTCAAAAGTAAAGCCTACCTCCTTCCACAACTTAAAAACTTCTTATGTATCCTGTTAACAAAAACCAGACAATATAAAACCAAACTAACTGGGAGGCTACACCCCCCACACCCCCCAACGTGGGGGGCCGTGCCCCCCACCCCCCCAACGATATAGACTAACTCCAGGTTGCACTACAGTGGGGATGAGAGCATATACCATTTACTTGTCTCACAGTACTCTACACACTGCCACATCAAGTCTATAGCTTACATTACAGTGAAATGAGATTCAGTGAAATAACTTTTCAGTGAAATGAACTTTAGGCGATTTGGTCTCAATGAAATGGGTTTCAGTGAAATGGGATTTGAGTGAAGTGCAGTAGACCCATATATATATATATATATATTTATATATATATATATATATATATATATATATATATATATATATATATATATATATATATATATATATATATATATATATATATATATGGATCTACTTCAGAACATTGAAATTTCATAACATTGAGACCATAACATCGAAAATTCAAAACACCGAAAACCTAAAACATTGAAAACTCAGAACATTGAAAGTGTGCTTTGTAACATTGAAAACTACATTGCGCAAGTAAATAAGATTCCCTCTACCTACACTAACACCTAACTAACAAACATACTTTCTTCTACATTTCTGCAGGGGGGGCAAGCCCCCCTGCACCCACCACACCCTCCTGTAAATTAAATATACCAACTCCAAGATCTCACTACAGTGGACAAAAGTTAATTTCCTAACCTCAGTGTATGGTGAGTGTGATGCCAATAAGTCATTTCCAACTAATGTTTTGCAAGAGGGCAAGCCCCCCCCGTACCCCCACACCCCCTGCTAATTATATATACAAAGTCTGAGATTGCACTAGAGTGAGGAAATGGGTACATTTCCTGATATCCACTGTACTGCGATTTTCAAGCAGAATGTCGACCTCACAACTGTGAATGCACACTAGCATTCACTCTTGTGGAGTTGACCATTTTCAGTTTGGCCTTCCTCCAACTGGAAAATACCCTTTCGACTATCCCAGGTCAACTGAATGCAGTCCAAAATTTTTGATAGTAATCCCATATATATATATATATATATATATATATATATATATATATATATATATATATATATATATATATATATACATGTATATAAAATTTGTTTTCTTCCCTTTGCAACATGTTCCTTCCATTCCTCTATAAACAAATGATTGTTCCTTCTATAATATTAATGGCACCAGGAACATCTTAACTGCCTGAGTTCTTTAATCTGTGTCTATCTTGATAGTCCTCTGTTTTTAATATTTCTTTCCTGCATCTCTCCCAGTGTTTATATTGGTGGGTCATTCCCTTCATTGTCAACCATACTCCCAGGAATTTAATTTTGTAATATCCTTACAGATTCAAGTAATCTCGGAATAAGTCATGTGAGAGGGCATCATTTATACATAGTGTCTTGATCTTGCCTTCACTGACCTTGTAACCTGCTACTTCTTTAAATTGTCTAAGTAAGTTAAACAGCAGTGGAAGGTCATAAGTTCATAGGGTCACATGTATATGCTAGGTTAGTTGTCCTTGCAGGCCATTTTAAGCCGAGCCAGTTTCCCTTTGTATGCTCAAAATAACCTGTCCCATTTGGTTATAGATTGGCCTTATGCATCCCATGGTCGATAATTATATTACTCCTAAGAAGAATAACTGGGATCATACAATAGATAAGAGTGGAAGAATGCATGGGACAAAGCATTTAGAAGCTGCCTCTGTCCATTAGTAATACAGAGGAGAGACCTGGAGCAAAATTTCTGTTTCCCATCCATAGATCAAAGTCGCACTTGAAAATGGGCAGGGATAAACTTTGTTTTATGTATACAGGGAGTCTCTTCCACAGCAGTGGTTTCCTGTGCAAAATATACCTGTCCCTCCATACCATTCTGCTGATGGTACAAAAGAGGTTTAGATCCCTAAACAGAGTATTTATGATGCCATTTGACTTGCTGATGTGCAGTAAATCCATCAGTAATGGGTCAGAGGATGCCCTGTGTGACTCTGGGTCAGAGATCAAGGAGCCTCAATCCTCACCATGGACACTGGTGAGGGATGTTCACTTAGTCCATAATTGGATACACACAGTATTTTCAGATGCAGTTCTTTGCACCAAGCACACTTTCCCTTAAGAGCACACAGGAAACACAATCAGTCCTGGGGCTGGGTTTTCTTCTCTCTTTCTCTCTCTCTCTCTCTCTCTCTCTCTCTCTACAGGCCCCAAATAATTCTACCCACTGACACAGCTATAGAGATGCGTCCTCAGCTGAGTGTTCCAAGCCAAGTCCTCCACCACCCTCTCTGTGAAACCAGTGCTCTGTCTCCCTGCTCCAAGTAGCTGGCATACACACTCTTTATGATTTGATTTTCACACACACACACACACACACACACACACACACACACACACACACCTGGAAAAGACTGTCACAGATTTACCAGCTATCCCCCCTGCCCAGACAATAAGGTAGATACTGCCACCAGAACACTCCAAAGCCATCTACTCTAAGGCTGTTAACAGGGTATCCAACATACTTAGTAAAATTAATACTAAAATAAATGGTAGTATTTAACCAATGCAGCAAAGGCTATGGTGGTGCAGTGGGTAGCATTGTCACCTCACAGAAAGAGGCTCTCCCATTCGATTCTCAGTTGGAACGCCTTCTGTGTGGAGTCTGCATGTCCTCCCTGCAGTCAAGTGATGTTTAAAGACATGCAGGTAGGTGCGTGCATGAATGGGTGTGCCTTCCTTGAATGTTGGGCATTGGGCTGGCAACTCGGCACCATAAAAATTCACTGCCAATCATTAGCAGACCAGAGTTCCGCTGTGGCAACCCCTAACCAGGAAAAGCCGAAAGACATTACTATTTAACCAATGCAGCAAGGCTTTTAGGAGCAGCCACAATGCCACCAAAAAAATATAAGTACTATCAAAGGTTAAAATATTCTCTAAAAGACCAGCCACAATGAAAAGTTTAAATAAAATACTAAATATCTATTTACAATAAACACCAGTGTTTTAGTCAAATGAAATATTAAAAATAACAAAGATTGAAAGGTTTACACAGATATAGAAAAACAATACTTAACTAATCTCAATATATTTTCCTGACTAACTAAGGAATTACTGTTCCCTAGTTCGCTTACTAGAGCAAGGCAAGATGAAGTCGGTGTGTGGTCCTCCTTGTCAGGTTTCACAAACAGACTTCCCTGAGACTTCTGTCTCATCTAGTATTAAAATATTGTTTCAGGGCTGGATTACATAATTGCATCACATATATCTTGATCATCTGATTTCTGGTTCCCACACTACCCCCTTTACTAGAACCTGAACCAGAATATAGCACATATGTGTCATAATAGACACATAGAGCTTTGCAAGATGTGTTGCAGCATCTGGAAGCTATAGGTTCATAGGTGTGTACCAGGCCAACAGCCCTGGAGCCTTTACAAGCCTAGCCTATAGAAGTGTCGTGGCATCATGACGCCATTAGTTCCCGGTCCCTCTATCAAGTAGAGCCACTGGAGTGATCCCTGGGGTGAACTTTCTATTTCACATCCACTCATCAAGATTTCTCTTGAAAAGGGTCAGTGAGGTGCTCTGTTGACGTGTATGGGAAGTCTATTCCAGAGCATGGGCAGTCTCTGGGTTATGAACCTGTCCCTCCAGCATGTTCTGTTGATTGTGGTAATGAGGTTGAGGTCCCTGGAGTGTGTGGTGCAGAGGGATTGGTATTTCTTTAGGTGTAACATTTCTAACAGGGCTGGGTCAGACATGGCTTTGTAAGTCAAGCAGAGATCGCCTCTTAATAGACGATATGAGACAGAGAAAAGCTGGAGTTTTTTTTAGTCTGTCTATGTAGGGCATGTGTTTAAGACCTAGGATCCTCTTCATGAGGTACTTTTGTGGCCTTTCCAGCTGTTGCACGTGTTTAGTGAGGTACATGCCAAATGGGGCATAATACTCGATGACTGGTCTAATGAGGGAAGAGTAGAGAGAGAGAGAGAGATGATGTCCTCTTTCTTGCTGATTGCAAAACCCTTGGTAATGAGATGTGCCACATAGAAAACCATTTCAAAAACTTCCACCCTTCCAGGGTAGCAATTAGTTCATCCCTAAGGACAAAACAGTAGGATTTCTAGTCCTGGTTTTCACAGACATTTTGTCACTGGCTGCAATCAGTACTACAAGATACACAATCTTTATGGCTTAAACCAGGTAATTTAATTTCAGACTATTTTTTAAAGCTAGCTGGACTGAGATTAACCTCTTCTCTTCCAGTATCCTCTGTTACAATATATTCATTTCAACAGTTACAATACAGTCTGACATATAAGTGTATTTCTTTTCTGCCCAGCAGGACCCACTGTTGATACATTTTAATACAAGCAGCTTTACAAATACAATCACCTGTACAAATCAGTTTGATATACAAATGGCATATAATTCTTTAAAAACTCCAGCTAGCTATGCTGGCATATGTTACACATCCACTGCCCTACTTCTTCTGGCATAGCTGGCAATACCTCACATCATCACACCTTGTATACCAGACACAGATCACCTATCAACAGTCTGTAGGATACCAAATATAGAGACAGGACTTTGAGTCGTTCCACATAGAACATGTTTTTTAGGCATTGTGTCCTTTTAGTAAGGTATCTCTCTGGGTGTTCCAGCTGCTGCATCCATTTGAACAGATACATGACAAAGGGGGCATTATATTCAATGATTGTCCTAATGAGGGACGAGTAAAAAGGGACAGTGACATCCATAGATCTAAACAGAATCTCTTTGTTTATAAGTTGCGGGACACAGGAGGACTTTCTTGCAAAAATAAACACATGCTGGTCAAAGGTTAGGTCACTGTCCATATAAATTTCCAAATCCCAAATGACTGGGTCACCCCAGGGGAGTATTGTCAATGTAGTAGTTTCTTGGAGTAGATGACTTCCCAAAGGATACACTAAAACATTTTTTGTCATTTAATTTCAGACCATGATTTTGACATCATTTATTTGAGACAAAACTTCCTGCAGAATGGCTACGTCATTTGGGGATTCAGTGACTGCTCCTAGCTTACAGTCATCTGCTAACTTAGTCAGCCAGAGCCCTTAGGTATCCCTTTGGTACTGGATTTTACTTCAGAAATGTAGATGCCAAACAGAAGAGGTCCCAACACAGAGCCCTGGGGGATTAAACTGGTGACTAGTCTCTTTGTGGAGATAATTTCTCCTATGTTCATTATTTGCATCCTGTCTGTGAGCCAGTTGGCAATCCAGTTGGTGACATAGGGTTTGTTTAACTTTTTTATGTAGGCCTGAGTGGGGAATTGTATAAAAACCTTTGGCCAAACTGATGTATGCAGTGTGTACCATTTTATCTTCCTCCATTGCTTTGGTGACCTTTACAAAAAATTCCACCAGCAAGCCATAACCTATCCTTGATGAATCCATTCTGAGACAAGTCCAATGTTTGGGGGTTCCTTATGTCCTGATTGATTAATTCCATAAGAAGCCTTTCCGTGGCTTTGCATATGAGGCTGGTCAGACTCATGGGTCTGTAATTGCCTAGGTCTGTGGAAGGTCCTCCCTTATGCAAGGGAGTGGCTGTAGCTCTTCTGCACTCACTTGGTACAAAACCTGTATGGAGGCTCTGACTGGAAACTTTCCTTCAGGCTATTTAAGATGCATATAGGGATATTGTCAAGACCCATCATTGCAATATATTTAGATTTTAATGGCACTTTTAGGAGTCGGTCTTGTGTGAGAGCTGGAGGTGAGCCAGTTTCAGGTATATCCTGAGGGACAGACAGGGGGGGGGTAAAGTCAGAGCTACATTATCAGCAAGTAGTTTCACTACATCTTCAGTCTCAATGTAGGTAACACTGTTCCCAATCAGCTCTGTGCTTTGCTGTGTTGTGCTTTTCAGATTACAGAGCTAACTAAAAAATGCCTTGTGATTGTTTTTGGCTTTTGTACCTATTTTTGCCTTAAAATTGGCTTTGGTGGGTTTTATTATACTTCTGAGTTATTTGTTTATTTCAGTGATAAGGGCTCCAACATTCTGGGAATTAGTCCTCTTACTTTTTGTCAAAATTCTTTTCTTTTCTTTATTTTTTATTATAAAGCTTGTTGATATTATGGTTCCACCATGTGGTTTTCTTTCCGGGGTTTGGCACGCACTTGTTCCTTTTGGATACAGCTGCATCTATGCAGCTCTTTACATTCTGGTATATTGTGATGGTGGTGTGTACTTTTGCATATTCGGTGGAGCTAACTCAGTTTGGTGGGGATTTGAAGCTTGCCAATGTATCGCTCGGAAGTAGGGTGTTTGTATTAGAGATTTCTAAATGTACCCTGTGTGGAAGGGATCTCTGATTTCAGTTTTATTTCGAAGGAGACTGTTTTATGGTCAGCCTTAACAAGTGATGCAGATATGCAAGGGATAATGCAAGATGCTTCCATGTTAATAAGGATAAAATCCAAGACGTTATTCTCCCTAGTGCTTTCTCTAACTAATTGTTCCAGGGCATTTGTATTGACACATTCCAGGAATCTCTGTGCTTGCACACTTGTGGTGGTGTAGGTTTCCCTGTGTAGAGTTGGATAGTTTAGATCATCTAGGAAAATGATATTGGGTGTAATACTGAGTAATTCTAGCTCCTGTATAGGTATTGTGGCTTTCTTGTGGCATACAGGGCATTCTGCAGCTAATTAATAAATGGTGCAGGACCTTTCTAATGGTTACTTGGACATGAAGAAGCTGTAGTGCATCGTGCTGCTTTACCATCCTTGATGTGAGTCTCCTCTGGCTGTAGATTGATATACCTTCATCTTACTGCCCCTCCTGTGCAGCAGTTGGCTTAAACATATAGAAGGTGTATTAGCACTTTTTTGTTGTGTCTTTCGGCTTATCCTGGTTAGGGGTCGTCACAGCGGAACTCCAGTCCGCTAATGATTGGTAGTTGATTTTTACGTGCCGAGTTACCAGCCCTGATGCACAACCTTCAACGAAGGCACGCCCATTCACGCATGCCTCCACACAGAGGACGCTCTAGCTGAGAATCGAATGCGACAATGTCTTGCTGTGAGGCAACGCTACCGCAGCACCACTGCCATGGGTAGAACGTGTATTAGCACTACACAGCCAAAATACTCCCTGCTATGTTATGTTAAACCATGTCTCAGTCACTACATAGCTGTCAATGTCTTCCAGGGTGAAAAGGGCTTGTAGGGAGTAAAGATTCTTGTTCAGGTTTCTAGCATTGATAAGTATCACCTTCATATTTTCCTTTGCTTGTTTTGTTATGTTTGTAAGTATATAAGGTTGGCATTGCATAAAAAGGCATTATGGGGTAGACAATGTCTTTGCCAGTAATGGAAACCCTAAAGGTGACAGAAATAGGCCATCTCTGGCAAAGCTGAGTGGTCTGTTGATCTTATCCTCCCAGACTGAGAAATATTGGACCACCTATGAATGACACCAAAAACCAAGCCAGTTATTGAAGTAAATTTTTGTTTTTGCTTATATTGTGGTGCGTGGAGAATTTTATGTATTTAACATTTGTCTACCAGGAAAGTCCAACTGGGACAGAGCCCATTCTCAGTGGAGGCCCAGGGAAAAACACTCCAGACACATCTTTGGAATGTGGGAGGAAACTGGATCAACCACAGGAAACCCATGCAAATGCAGGGAGGACATGCAGACTCCACACAGAAGGCACCCCAGCTGAGAATCGAACCGGAGAACCTCTTGCTGTGAGGTGACAACAGTAACCACTGCACCACTGCGATACCCAAGAAGGTAGAATGCTGCTCAGTGCTAGGCTCATACCTGCCTTGGACACATAGTCTAAGAGCTCCATCATGCCTCTCTTCATATAATACAGGGAGGTACACCTCAAGTCATTGACACTGGCATGAACTATGACAGAGTCATACTGATACTTGTTGTTCAAGAACTTGAGTGCATGCATGATCTGATGGATCTTGGCACCAGACAAGCAGCCATCACTCTTTCCCTGCTCAGCCTGGTAAGAGGCACATCTGCATGTCTTACAGTGGAGTCACCTCTAACAAGAATGTTTGGTTGGGTTGATGGCTGCCTTATGGGCTCAGCCTGTGTGACTTTAGGACTCTTTGGGCTATGTGAAGAAGTAAGTAAACAATATGGTGAGTGTGATTTGTGTCTGTGTTGTGTTTTGGAAGTCTTTGAGGTTTAGGAAAGTAAATCTTTAGAGCCTAAGCCTATGATGGATTATGTGTATTGTGATATCCCTGGTGAGGTGTGATGTGTGGTGTACTGTTCATGATTTTTGTGAATGAGTTTACAGTGTGTGAGATTTTTTCATCCAATGATATTGTATATGTACATCTTCAATACACTGTGTTATGCTGTCATAATAGATGATCATTTCACAGCATGAGGCAATTCTTACACTGTCTCAAGATGCTCATCTCAGTCAGCCAGGCTAGATAAGTTCTGGTGGAGTGCTGGCTCATGGTACCAAAAGGAATCACTCTGGGGCAAGGGTAAATATAACTGCTTGGAATTCAGTTTTAGAATGATGTTTGGATAGACTTCCTACTGAGTCTTTAAAGTTCAATAGAAAACAAATAGCTTGGAAACCTTCTTCTGCTACCATCAAGTACCAGTAAACTAATTATAATAAAAAAATCAGTAGTTTGATACTAAAATCAGTGCAAGCATATCAGTGCACTCAGTATTAAGCAATTTTATCAATGGTCTTTTAACCTGGTGAGCAGTTTAAGGGGAGAGACTTTGCAAAATAATACTTATGTGTGCTTATTGTCAACAGCCAATAAATGATGAGAGGGTGGGAATTATTTGTCAAATTATCATAAGAGGTGGATAATAACAGATGCACTGAGTTTAAGAACACAACTACATTAGGTTGGGTAGGAGGGAAAAAACAATTAGACTCTTAGCTCTGACCTGAATGGCCTAGAACTAACCCAATGCAAAGACAAGCTGTTAACTAGCCTGACATACACTCAGTACACAAGTAAGAATCCATGGCTTAATAACAACAGTTAAGCCACTAAAAAACAGCAAAAATGTAATGCAACTATGTAATGGAATCACTAATATAGGCTTAAAGACCTCATCTAAAGTAGGTACAGACTGTTAAAATGAATATATTAATATATTAATAGTATATTAATTATAATTATAGTTAATAATATATGTGTGTGTGTGTGTGTGTGTGTGTGTGTGTGTGTGTGTGTGTGTGTGTGTGTGTGTATATATATATATATATATATATATATATATATATATATATGGGTCTACTTTCATAGACCGAAGCGCCACGTCACTGACACCCGGAAGACCGAGACGGAACGACTGAACAGGTAGGTTACCGAAAACGCGAAATCCCGACGGCTGAGAGACCGACAACAGCAGAGTGTGAGCGCGATACGGTAAGTGTGCGAAAGTGAAAGATGTAGTATTGGGGAGCGGACAGGTAAGTGTACGATAGTGAGGGATATTAGGATAGGGTGTGGGAAAGGTGAGTGTGTGGTGCTGTCGGACTTAGGGTTCCGGTGAGGTAAGTGTGTGGAAGTGACGTAGAGCAGTGTAGGGTAGTGTTAAGTGTGTCAGGGTTAGAATGCGGGTGGAGTGAGTGTGCGATAGTGACGGGCTGAATGTTTTAGGGTGGGTTAAGTGAGTTAGGGTTAGGGTGCAGGTAGGGTGAGTGTGCGATAGTGACGGTGTTGGGGTTTAGGGGTGTTTTAAGTGAGTTAGGGTGCGGGTTGGGTAAGTGTGCGGTAGTGTCGGACGTTAGGGTTAGGGTTTAGGTTAAGGTTAGTGGATATGTTGTTGTGTGCAATGTGTACTTGGCGTTTTTTGTGTCGGTGTTATGGTGTTCGGTATGTTGAGTTGTTGGTGTTGTGTGTTTTCGGTTGTTTGGGGTCGGGAACATGTGTGTCGGCGATTCGTACGTTCGGTCTATGAAAGTAGACCCATATATATATATATATATATATATATATATATATATATATATATATATATATAATGTGATATTATATTAATATTATATTAATATCATAATCTGGATTTGTTAACATATTATTATATCATCCATAACCATGGCTAACTTTTCTTCCTGGTTCTTCTTGGGCCAACTTCAAATGTTTGATAGTCATATTTTCTGTGCCAGAGGCTCCAGGTAGATTCCAAACAGCAGGGGAAACTATTTGCAGCCTCAAATGGATGCTCTTCCAATTTGTGCTTCACCTAAAACCCTTCCATTTACTTTTATTCTTGCTGTTTTGTATAATCCCTGTATTAAGTTTATCATTCCGTTAGGAAAAGCCATTCTGGCTGATACTTCAAACAAATATACCCAATGGACTCTATCTGCACTTAGACACATCATCTCCAGTACTCTCTTGGATTTTTCTGCTTCCTATATTACAAAATAGAACAAGTTTTCCTGAATGAAATAATTATTTTGTGGCTCCCTGTCAGAATTATAAGACCATAGTTATAAGTGTCACAGCTATAGAAAATAATGTGTGAATGTCAAAGTAGTATAAGTAATTTTCCTTCCACAACTAAACAAAATCACCTGAGGGAGCATTTCTGTCCTTGGATTACACCCAGCATGAAGGCCCTTCTTAGGGCATGGGGCCAGACATGAACTTCTGTGGAAGAAGTATCCACAGAGCATTGTTTTGCACCAGGACTATCTTGAACCAAGAAGATAATATAGAATTTGTACCAATGCTGCCAAAGCAAACCTCACGAATGAAACAACAAATTCTAGCCTCATACTACAGATTATTCTAGAAGACAATCAAGGAACTGACTGCTCAGCTGCACAACCTCACCTCTGTGGAACCACTTTTATTCTGAGTGTTTGTTAACAGTTCTAAAGATTATATTTCTACAGCCATCCCTACAGCCACTCAAGGCTCAGGTGCTATTTCAAACTGCCTTTCTTCTGTATCCTCTCAGGTCTCAACCTTTCCCTCCAGTTCAAAAAAAATGTGCAGCAACCCCCTCACCCACCCAGTTTATAAATATCTAGAAAATGGAAAAAAGCTCATGGACAAAATTCACATTTCATAACACATCTTTCCTTAAGATGGCCTCACCAGTTATAAATAAGCATCTTGGCTTCATATATAAACTATCAATTGCCTCTGGTATTCCTCCCTCATACTTATTTATTTATCTCCATCATAACTCATAATTGAAGCATGCTTTCTTTGTTTACATTCTTAAAATTCCTTCCTCCACTTCACCTGAATTTTTTTTCTGATTGGCACCCTCTGTCCTGTTATTAAAATATTTGAAAAAGAAATAGCATCTGTACTCAAGTTCCTGACTTTTCTAATAGATATGGTCTATTATCCAATACTCAGCTTTACTTCTACAATGATTACAACAGTCCTAAGGTAATTTGTAATTTTACAGGCATAATTTAAAATAAAAAGTATGTAAATAATGAACCGGCTCAGCTCCCCAGAAACTGCAAACTTTAATAGACCAAAAGAGCGAAAAAACACATATTAAATCTATACATATGAACAGATAACTTAGTGCTTTCACCCGCATACATAGTCAGGCATCATCAGAGTAAAAGAGCCCTTCATCTTTGTTACATTTAAAGCTATTAGTTACAGACGCACCCCACTAGGCAACCAACCCCAACCAAAGAGCAATTTATAAATTAAAGTCACAGTAAAACTTCACTCCAGTGCTTGTTGGAAAGCAGTTACTTATAACTAAAAAAAATGTTATTCAATTTAAAACACAAACATTTTAAAAAATCTATATATAGACATGTTTGTATAACAGTAGTAAATAAAAATAAATAATAATAATAATAATATAATACTTAACATTCTTCAAACAAATGTAGATTTATACTTTAAAATGCTAGAAACTGAGATGTGATCATTAATGCCTGGAGGTCTAGATGCATCCAGCCTCAACTGCCAGATGCACTCCCTCATCTCAAGTAAAACTTTTAAATCAACTCCTTTGTCATTAAATGGAATTCTGTCTATTACAAAAAACAGAATTCTCTTAAAATTAGGGCAACTCAGACTATTCATATACAAGGCATTGTTAGTTCTTTTGTTCCTGATGTCTCTTAAGTGTTCCAGGATTCTGAGCCTTAACTATCTTGTTGTTTTCCCAACACAGAAAGTAGAACAGCTCAAACATGTAGCAATGTATACTACCATCTTAGTATTACAGTTACAGAATACAGGACACCTAATAGTTTTATAAAAGACTTGAACCGCCACATAAGGGCCATTATTAATAAACGTACATATACTACAAACTCCACATTTACTCATTTTGGAGCTCTTATATGTCCCAATGTTAGGTTCAGCTTCCATCAATTCTTTAATGTTCCTACCCCTACTATATGTAAAAGTTGGGGTGTTACCTATAATACTTATAGTATCACTGTCAAAAGAACTTTGCCAAGTATCCTTAATAATTCTAATAATTTGTCCTGCCTGCCCATTGTATGGCAAAATCATAGCCCGTTTTTTATGTTGTGCATGGGACTCTGAAACCAACTCATTCCCCTCCTGGAATTCCTTCATTAAACCCCCAAGCAAAATAGGTTTAAAAGATGTAATTCTCTTAGTTTCTATTTCTTTTCTAACTCTGGACAAAATTTCTTGTGGATAACCTCTTTCTGTAAACATAGCAATCAAGCTAGTCAATTCAATGTTTAGCCGTTCATCCTCACTAATTTGGCCTTTGACCAAGTTCTTCTTGATATAGTGGGGATGACAACTCTGAAAATGCAAGAAACTATTAGAATAAGTTTTCTTGTGATATATATTCGAATTTAGGCTAACATCATGCATGTTTTTGTATAACAATATATCCAAATAATTGCAGGTTTCCCCATGTATACTGTAGGTGAATTTTAAGAATGGGGTAGTGTTGTTAAGAAAATCAACAAATGTGTGGATCTCGTCCCTACTCCCTGTCCAAAAAATTAGTATATCATCAAGGTAACACAAATACTGCATTACCTGTTTCATATACTCAGTAGGGAACACCTTCTCCATCTCCCATTCCGCCAGTACCAAGTTGGCATAAATTGGCGCACACCTACCACCCATGGCAACTCCTGCCACTTTTCTAAATAGTTCACCTTCAAATCCAACAAAATTGTTTGACAAAACCATTTCCATAAGATCTACTATCACACTACGTTTGACAGTATGGAAGCCACTATATTTGTCCAAACTCCTACTAAACATTTCCAAATCTTGTACCTGAGGAATAATCGAAAAAAGATTTATAACATCAATTGTCACCATCAAAAATGGTTCAAAAATTTGTTTTTGTCTTATAACCTCCAAGCAGTGCCACGAATCCCTCAGAATATGTGGCAAACTTTTAACAATACCCTTACAGTGAAAATCTACTTAGGAGGCCATTGTTTCTGTTTTGGAGCCTTTTGCTGACACTATTGGGCGAAAGGGTGGGTCATTCTGATTTTTATGAATTTTTGGAATTCCAAAAATGGAGGGGGTCACTGGAAATTCAACCATCAAATAATGGTATTCATTAACATCAATGATCCCTTCCATTAACCACTCGTAAAGATGCCAGTCTATTTTAGTGTATGCCATACACATTTCATTCCTAGATATTCTGGCATATGTATTTGTATCACTCAAAAGACTGTACATCTTATTCGAGTAGTCAATGTTAGACATGATCACCACCCCCCCTCCCTTGTCAGGTTTCATGACCCTATACAAATTAGCGGTAGTTAGTTCTTTAAGACAAAACCTCTCCCCAGGTGTTAGGTTATCCAATTCCCTCCTTGGTCCCCTTAACATTAGTCTAAGTTGTGCCTCACACAACTTCTCGAAGATATGTATGCATGGGTGTGCAGGAGGTATAAAGGTACTCGACCTCTTTAGTCCAATCACATTGTCAATGGTTGGACTAGGTTTTTTGTAAAAAAAATACTTCCAAGTTTAACAGTCTAGTATACATCTTTAAGTTAACCAATACTTTGGCTGTTTCATTTCTAAAGGAAGGGAGAAATGTAAACCCCTTCTTGAATAGAGACAAATAGTTGTCCGTTAACTCTAAATTAGAGAAGTTGTAAACACTAACATTGTCAACTTTAACCAAATTACAAGAATGTATCACAATAGTTTGTTGAGTTAAATCCAGTAAATCACTCCAAAAATCTGTGTGGCTTTCTTCCCCTCAATCTCGGTGTTTGTTACACTATCTAAACTATTGTTTAACAAATGTGAACAATTCACTGGTGAAATGTGAACAATTCATTGGTGAAATTTCTGAAACAGATTCTAAGACAGAGGAAAAACATTGTTGCCTTTGATCGTCACAAAAAAAGTTACAAAAATTGTCATTAAAATTGTCACAAAAAATACCATGATGTAGTGGCTGTAACCCACTTGGTCAAAGGCCAAATGGTTAAATTATCCAGGCTGATTAGTGAGGATGAACGGCTAAACATTGAGTTGACTAGTTTGATTGCTATGTTTACAGAAAGAGGTTATCCACAAGAAATTTTGTCCAGAGTTAGTAAATAAATAGAAACTAAGAGAATGACATCTTTTAAACCTATTTTGCATGGGGGTTTAATGAAGGAATTCGAGGAGGGGAATGAGATGGTTTCAGAGTCCCATGCACAGCATAAAAAACGGACTATGATTTTGCCATATAATGGGCAGGCAGGACAAATTATTAGAATTATTAAGGATACTTGGCAAAGTTCTTTTGACAGTGATACTATAAGTATTATAGGTAACACCCCAACTTTTACATATAGTAGGGCTAGGAACCTTAAAGAATTGATGGAAGCTGAACCTAACATTGGAACATATAAGAGTGCCAAAATGAGTAAATGTGGAGTTTGTAGTATATGTAAGTTTATTAATAATGGCCCTTATGTTTCTGTTCAAGGCTTTTATAAAACTATTAGGTGTCCTGGATTCTGTAACTGTAATACTAAGATGGTAGTGTACATTGCTACATGTTTGAGCTGTTCTACTTTCTATGTTGGGAAAACAACAAGAAAATTAAGGCTCAGAATCCTGGAAAACCTAAAAGACATCAGGAACAAAAGAACTAACAATGCCTTGTTTATGCACAGTCTGAGTTGCCCTAATTTTAAGAGATTTCTGTTTTTTTGTAATAGACAGAATTCCATTTAACGACAAAGGAGGTGATTTAAAAGTTTTACTTGAGATGAGGGAGTGCATCTGGCAGTTGAGGCTGGATGCATCTAGACCTCCAAGCATTAATGATCACATCTCAGTTTCTAGCATTTTAAAGTACAAATCTACATTTGTTTGAAGAATGTTAAGTATTATATTATTATTATTATTTATTATTTTTATTTACTACTTTTATACAAACATGTCTATATATAGATTTTTTAAAATGTTTGTGTTTTAAATTGAATAACATTTTTTTTAGTTATAAGTAATTGTGCTTTCCAACAAGCATTGGAGTGAAGTTTTACTGTGACTTTAATTTATAAATTGCTCTTTGGTTGGGGTTGGTTGCTTATAGGGGTGTGTCTGTAACTAATAGCTTTAAATGTAACAAAGATGAAGGGCTCTTTTACTCTGATGATGCCTGACTATGTATGCGGGTGAAAGTGCTAAGTTATCTGTTCATATGTATAGATTTAATATGTGTTTTTTCGCTCTTTTGGTTTATTAAAGTTTGCAGTGTCTGGGGAGCTGAGCCGGTTTATTATTTACAAGTTTTTGGTGTTACATTGTGTCAGCTGGTAAAATAAAAAATATATTTGCCAGCTCATCGTAGGCATCATTATCATCACTACTTCCTTTGATTCTGTGAACGACTCCCCTCTTCTCAGAAAAGTGAAAAAATTGGCTTTGACTCCAAGTAGTGAAATGGCACAAGATTTACTTCTCTGGATAACTATCTACTGATTCTTCCACCTTGGAGTTGAATACCTTCTCTAGAAGTATATCTCTAAGACTGGTTCTGTGGCCAATTCTCTTCTATGTGTTCTTGAACTATTTTTATTTGGAACCTAGACAAAGCTAACAAAACCATATACACAAATTATCTCTTCATTTTACCTTTCATGAAAATCACAACTTGTCTTCAGAATGAATTGCAAAATAATGGTCCCTCCTTTTGACAGTACCTTCATTACAGCAAATTATCTATCGACTCAATAAAATTTGCAGTTGTTACATTTGGTACTGCTTAGTGCTTAAAACATGTGGGCGGCCACGGTGGTGCAGCGGTTAGCATTGTCGGTGGTGCAGCAGTTAGCATTGTCACCTCACAGCAAGAGGTTCTCCGGTTCGATACTCGGCTGGGGTGCCTTCTGTGCGGAGTCTGCATGTCCTCCCTGTGGTCGCGTGAGTTTCCTCCGGGTGCTCCGGTTTCCTCCCACATCCCAAAGACATGCTGTAGGTGGATTGGATACTTTAAATTGGCCCTAGGTGTGAGTGCGTGCATGTGTGTGCCTTCTGTGGAAGGTTGGGCACTGGGCTGGCAACTTGACACCGTAAAACTCCACTGCCAATCATGAGCAGACAGGTGATCCGCTGTGGTGACCCCTAACCGAGAAAAGCCGAAAGAAGAAGAAGTGCTTAAAACATGTATGCACCATCCATCTCAAAGATCTTCATGGCAATACAGTTAAAAAGATTATTCATCGTAAATACATTTATGTTACTCTCTATTAAGGCCTTTCCTTCAAAGTGCATGTTGATAACTTTAGTTGGCAGAGAACACTACTAGCTTAAAAACTGCTACTCAAATTTCATGTGATTTTTGCCTGTATATGTGCTGATCATCAATCCCTCCTACCCCCATTTAGACACAGCTTAATCATTCCAATTACCCAGAAATTTCACCTGGGACAATGAAATAGCTTTTTGGAGGCAGAGACCTCATTCAAGTAACCACAAGAGTACTTTACATCCTTTTTGGTGTCCCAGCAATGAGGACATTTGGAACAGCCTAAACCTGCCCTGGATGGAGATGTACTATTTATGTCACCATAAAGGTCGACTATACCTTCCCCATACTAGTGCATCCTTTTGCACATTTGGGTGGAAATGTATTGGCAGGAAGTGGCTCAATGAGTGTGCTACCCTTCCCTGTTCTGCCCATTTTGCTTGCTGCCTCTCTTCTGAGATACTATGGCAGTACATGGCCAACTTTGCACTGTCTTCCCCCAAGGATAATAATGCTCGTCCTTTCCTACCAGTTTCATCAGGCACCCAGGCCACTAATCAAACACGGATTTATTTAGGGCTTCATCCCTGTATGCCCCTGATACTGGCCATAATCAGTATGGTAATACCAGGCTAGACAGGAAAGAATCTGATACATTGAAATGCTTCCAGCTTACCTCTCTAGTTGTTCCTGTCACAGCTGCACATGTATGTCACAAAACAAGCTTGTGGCCACAAAAATACTCTCAACCAACCTTGTAACAGAAGCTGTTGTCTGTCGTAAACTATGACTCACCAGCAGTAAAGACTGATAGTGTGCATCTGTGTCAGTAGGCAGAAAACAGTGCAGCAGTTTCATTTGTTTTATAACATGAAGTCTTACATGCTGTACAAGGATCCATGAAAGAAACCGGGGCAAGGCACAAATGTACAAACTGAAATCAGAATGTGGTGAGATTGCATTCAAAATGCAGTCCAGCCAGTGGGAGATAGAGACAGAAATGTTAGTTTTGCTAGAATGCACAGAATGCATAGTCATTGCCTTTAACTATCCCACATTTCTTTCAAATGTGGAATCAAAAGAAGGATTATGCCAGCTGCCACATACAATTGATGGGAACATTATAATCCAGTGAAAGACAAAATCCATGAAGGAAACATTTTATGAGAAAGTTATCTAGGGTTTGTTTCTGGACACGATTATCTCAGTAATACATTCTAACCTATGGTGAAAGCCTGACAATGACCTAGACAACCTGAGTTCTAACGTCTGTGTGAGTAGGATGGAAGTGAGCATGTGACTCCATTTTACCCATCATGGGGGAAGGTAATGATTGTTTCAGTCAACCAAATGCCAACATACAAATGGAGGATTGCTGGGCACCAAAAAGGCCAGGGACTGGGAATTGGGCTTAGTGACCATAAAGCAGTAACAATATCTCTCATTCTGCACAAGTGGAATCGTGCACACACACACACACACACACACACACACACACACACACACACACACACACACACACACACACACACACACACACACACACACACACACACACACACACACACACACACACACACACACATGCACACGCACATGCACACACACCCACACACACACACACACACACACACACACACACACACACACACAGGGTTCATATCAGACATAAGAGGTAAGAGTCAGGTCTGGTACAAAATGCAGTTACAGCCTGGATGCTGATAAGGACCCACTTAACTGCAATGGTATGATGGCCCCCTTGTATTGCCCCTGCCCCAGTTGGGGCTACCTGTTATGGGGTAATAAGTGGGTTCAAGGCCTATAGGTGGAGGTTCAATGAAAAATATGATGAATTTATGGTTTAGTTGTTCTTTTTTGATAAGTGGCCCTGGAGGAGGACTATCCGGTTAGGTGATTTGGCCAGAGTCACACAGTGGAATTAATCAAAACCTGTATTTCAGATACAGGAAGCAGCCTGGGTTTGACAGATCATCACTGGCCATCTAGGGAAAACTATACAAACAGTGAATGTGTGCTCAGTGGTAAATATTCCTCCATTCAGTAATACAGTTGCACTTGTTTAGAAAAGATAAGGGGGAAAAGACAAAGAGCCAGTATGTATGCACTTTGTAAGTAAACAGAAGGCCATTATATGGGTGCCAGCAGTACATGTATCCCACATTTGGTGTGTCTTACTTCCTACGTCTAAAGAAAAGTGCAAGATCTCTGTATAGTATCATGACATGTGGGCGGAACTATCTGCTATAAATCAATGCATCTCAATATCCATATATCTGTGAGAGATTTTCATTGTTCTTATCTGATAGCAGATACTTGCTTCCAGGGCAGGTAAGCTCTCTTAATGCTCCATTGCCTTTGAATATGGCCTCTTCGGGTCCAGATTACCTGAACAAGTGACCATAGATTATTACCTCTGAGTAAGAGTCACTGCATTAGGATGTTTTGTTTATCTTGCTAATAATTATCATTTCTTTATATTAGACCTATAATACTATAGATATGTTTTCATAGTAGTGTACAAGCCTGAATATTATACGTGTACTTGTAAGTAGTGCAAAGTGACTGACCAGTCATATCTACATAAGCCTCTGTCTTTAGAAAATAAAAATGTTCTATACTTAAAATTCCAGCCTCATTTCCTCTCTAAATCCAGCAATGCCAATGAACGGCAAACTGAACAGCACTTTTCTGACTCTGAATTAATTAATCAGACTTTGCTTATGTATCAGAGAGCAGTACAGTTTCTTGTAAAAATGATTAAGCTGCTAATTAAGCTGTTTATAACTTGTTTCCCCTGCCACTAATGATAATTAACATGCAAATTAGCTCTGGGAAGGGGAGGCGCAGAGGTCCTTAGTTCATTACCAACTTAATTACTGTTTGAATACTTAAACATCACAGTTATAAATGGTGGCATTTAAAGTAATGGGCAGAAAGATAATTACACCAATGGCATTTTGAAAAGTCGCTGCGCTAAGTGTTATTTTTTATACTGTGAAGTGATTTATGTTTTTGTGTCCTTTTAAGAAAAGTGTTGTTCCAATTAGATTAGACAACAACAGTTTTATACCGTTTAACAACATGAAAATAGAACTGGAAAACTGCTTACTGTTGTGAGGTAGGAGGTGTCGCTTGTCAGTCACCTTTTGACATGACAGATGGAAACTGCACATGGAAATGATGACATGGCAGAACACCTTAAATGCTACTAAATCTCTACCTCGAAAACAAGCTATATTAAAACAGTGTCAGAGACCTTAACCTGCACAAGTCAATTGATTTAAAATGTCCAACTCAAGTCAAGAAGTAGGATATGGAAGTTATGATGACTCAGTGTCTGTGTTCTAAAGGCATATACACCAATTATGAATAAAGAGCTTTTGTATTAGAACTTAATGTTCTTTTCGTAAGGCAACAGAAGTTATTAGTGGGAAATGTATATTCACTCTTTCCTTTACTTTGAGTTTTAGTAACAATCACAGAAAAAAAAAATCTTATACAGTACAAAATGAAATAATCAATTATTCAGAGTTAAACCCCATTCATGGTAAATGCAGGATTTTATTTATTTCTGATTATGTATGACAGGTGATATAATGTTATATAATAAAATGTAGTATAAAGCAAAGAAGGACAGTACATCCTATTGTTACACTTGGTAAAGAACTGTTATTTGTAGCAATCCATCTTAATTTCACACTTTATTCAAATTATTGTCAAGTCTATCCCGGCAAGCAAAGGGAGTAAGGCATGAAACCGTCTTGGATAGGACGCTAGTATAAAGTAAACCTAACGCAAAATCCAGTGTTCAGAACAATGCGGCTCTTGCATAGAGGATAATGAGCTTGACTACAAAATGTCTGGGTGGTAGTTTGTGACCACTCTGTAAGGGTACTGACTTCACAAAATGCTTTTTTTTATACTGACTTTTTCAGTCTGTGGTTTACAAGCATGTTCTGATGTACTCTTGGATTGTTTTATACTGTTATAATACTGCTGTTCCAATTTATTTGTCCTTGATTGACAAATTCTTCAAAACTGGTTACTGTCAATACTTGTAATACATTTTCTTAGTGCTACTTAGTTGGAAGCAACTTTTCTGAATCAGTAGTATAAAGTTAATGGTGTATTACCCATTTACTGTACACAGCATTTTTATGTTCTCTTGTCATTAAACTGTTTTTTGAAGTTATACATTCTATACATCGTCATATTCATCAGTTATTTTGGCTGCTAGAAATAATTAAACAAATATGATGTCTGGATTAAGGCATTATGATTTATAACTCTCTGAGAACACTGTTACCAAGAGTCATGTTGCGAGCAAGGGGCTGGCTTGAGTATTTATTGACAGCATTAATATGTGTATCAATAAAAAAATCTGTCTAGTTCACTAACAGAAAATAATACCTATAAAAAGTAGATTGAAGGGTTCCAGGTGAAAAAATAGCTTTCAGCTTTAAATACTGACTTCCTTTTTTGTCAGAGCTACTAGCATGTATTTGAAAATGTCACAAGGTCATAAATGAATGCTATTATACATTTTTTAATTGTTTGTGAGTATAGTGTTTGCCCTTAAACTTGCATATGTAAGCATTTAAAGATACAAAATAGAAGTCATGTTGCTTGTCATAACTCAAATCTGAATTATAAAAGATACGTACAGCTATTGTGGTGTTGTACTGGCAAATCAAAAAGGAGCAGGCATATTGTTATTAATAATAATAATAATAATAATGATTAACCAGGTAGGCCCACTAGACACACAGTCCTTTTTTTGGGGTGACTCAACAACAATATCTGGTTAAATAACTTGCTCAAGGTCACTCAGTCAGAAAATGAGGACTAAAAGAATCAAGCCCTGTATTACAGGAACTACAACTCACACTATTAACCTCTGCACTAAATGCCAGATATCAAACTCTGTCCCTAATTGTAAAAACTCTTAAGAATACATAAACGTTTATACAAATGAGATGCAAGACATCAGTAAACATGTAGGCCTTAATGTTGTGTTGAAAAAACTATATTGTTATTGTGCATGGAGAAATACTGATAATCTGCTGGGTCTAGAAACTGACTGCCATTTTTTTTTGGTTATTTGTTTATATTTATTGATGGAGACAGTCTGGCTGAAATACGATAGCCTCTTTTCAGTGCATATCTACAGAGAAAAGCTTCAGTACTTTATGTCATTCTTATGTCATATACATATAATTATACTTGTGTACAAAACACAGTGGTGGTTTACCACTATGGTACATGTTCACAAGGTATTACAGTGTGTACATTCTATCTAAATAGCTGTACAGAAATTCTACAGAAGCAGACTTTGCCTTAATAATGTAAATGTTTATTCAGAACATTACTATTTACATAATGCTGAAACATAAATAAAGCATTAGCTTTATAATGAAGATATTTGTGATCAATTGTTAGTGATATAATTTATTGGTTTTCTATAGTAAAAACTGTGCAGTATTTGTTATGATGAACAAAAGAAAATGAAAAAAAGAAAGATGTAAAAACGGAGTGAAAAGTGTGGGGAAATTTATGGTAGGTTATAAAAAGAAAGGAAAGGAAATATTAAGTAGAGTGAATAGAATTCAGTAGTTGTTAATTAAACCTTGTTATGGGTCAGTGTTTTAAAGAAAGTTCTAAGTGGGTATGTGTCAAAAGTTTCTTGTAATGGGCTCCATTATTCCAGTAGTACAAATAACGTGACAGAATAAGAATGGACAGCATCAAAAGATATGCTTTAAAAACACAGTAATCTTTAAGCTAGTAGAACATAGCATGACAAGCGTACAAGGGCTACAGTGTTCTAAGAAACACGTGCTGCTGAATAACCCACATGACAGTCGAGCAGATGCATTCCATAAAGAACACGCATTCCACAGATCCAGTCTACATCAGTAAGGTAAGCTGGACAGTAGCAAAGAGAGAACGGGTTAGGCCATATTACATTATATTATGAACAACTTGCAAATGGAATGGTTCTCAGAGACAGACCGTGAAATTCAATGCAGACTATGGGGAAATTACCACTATTGCTAAACCAGCTACCCTGCATCCTTTGTTAAAGTCAATGCAGAGTCAAACGGTGGTTCATAGGTTCATAGGTTCATAGGTAGGTACTAGGCTATCGGCCCGAGGGCCTACATAAGCCTAGCCAACAAGGTTCCCTGGCTTACGCCACCCAAGAAAGTTATTTTCCTGTGCCACTGTTGAGCAGAGCCACAGAAGTGATCCCTGGGGTGTATTTCCTATTTCCCATCCACTCATCAAGATTTTTCTTGAAGAGTGCTAATGAAGAACTTTGCTTGACATAGATGAGTAGCCTGTTCCAGAGTATGGGAAGTCTCTGGGACAGGAATCTATCCCTCCACCATGTCCTGTTTATTGTGGTGACAAGGTTTAGGTCCCTAGAGCATGTAGCTTGGAGGGATTGGGATTTCTTTAGGTGTAGCATGTCCAACAGCTCTGGGTTTGACATAGCTTTATATGTTAGTCAGAGATCACCTCGGAGTAGGTGATATGCTATGGAGTAAAGCTGGATTTTTTTGAGACGGTCAGTGTAGGGCATCTGTTTGAGGCCAGTAATCCTCTTTGTGAGGTACTTCTATGGCCTTTCCAGCTGCTGCATATGTCTTGTGAGGTACATTCCAAAAGGGGCATTGTACTCTATAATGGGTCTAATGAGTGCTGAGTAGAGCGGACCAATGACCTCTTTTTTCCTGAATGGGAACCTTTTTATAATGAGGTGTGCCACGTAGAAGAACTTCCTGACTACTGTGGCGATGTGACTATCAAAGGACAGACTACTGTCCACATGGGTCCCGAGGTCTCTTATCACACATTCGGTGTTAAGTAGACTGTTGTCTATGTAGTAGTTCATGGGTACAGAGTTTTTACCAAAGGGGATGACAATGCACTTTTTGGCATTGAGCTTGAGGCCATGGCTCTGACACCAGGCATCTGTCTCAGCGAGGCCCTTCGGTAGGATTTCCACATCATTTTGGAGACTGGACTATGGCTCCTATTTTCTAGTTATCTGCGAACTTCATTAGCCAGATGCCTTCTGTGTTAGCCTGTACTTCAGAGAATTAAATACCAAACAGGAGGGGTCCCAGGACTGAATCCTGTGGTACTCCACTTGTCACTGGTTTGCGGTCAGATCTGGAGTGTGCAACTTTTACAGTGTGGGTTCTGTAGTGAGCCAGTTGGCAACCCATCTTGTGACATAGGGATTTATACCTAGTTTAGTGAGTTTAGTTATAATTCCAGAATGGGGGATGGTGTTGAAAGCCTTGGCGAGGTCAAGATAGGCTGTGTGAACCACCTTACCCTCATCTACAGCTTTGGTGACTGCCTCAAAGAAGTTGATCAGGTTCAGGAGGCATGATCTGCCTTTCACAAACCCGAACTGGGTGGGATCCAGAGTTTAGAGGTTACCAATGTCTTTGTTTATGAGTTCCATGATGATACATTCCATGGCCTTGCAGACCAGGCTCATCAGGCTAATACGGCGATAGTTCCCGGGATCAGTGGTGGCTCCCCCTTTGTGGAGTGGGATAACTGTTGCTGTACGCCATTCAGTGGGCACCAAGCCTGATGTGAGGTTATCATTGAATATGATGCTTAGGTGGGAAGCCAGTTCTATCTGAAGTTCTTGTAAAATGCAGCCTGGGATGTTGTCCGGTCCCATGGATTCTGTGTTTTTGGCTTTAGAGAGTGCAGCTTTTACCTGCATAGTTGTGATTACAGGGACTCTGCATTCTTCCTGTACAGATATGAGCCCTTTTGGGGGTGAGGGGGGTAAAGTTAGCACTGAACCTATCTGCCAGGATGTTGGCAATATCAGTTGGTTCTGTAATTTTCATGCCGTTGTGCTGTAACTCAGAGCAGATCTGGGTGTTGCCATTGAGATTCTTGACATAGCTATAGAATGCTTTATGGTTGTCAGTGGCAATTTTGTTTTTGTAGCTAGCTTTGGACGATCTTATAAGGGATCTCAGCTTCTTACTGAGGCTGACCAGGGAGCTCCTCCATTCATGGGATTTTACTCTGTTTTGCAACAATTTCTTCCTTCTGTTGTACAGCTTGGTTATGGCAGCAGACCACCAGACTGGCTTCCTTTTTTGGAGGATAGCGTCTTGGTTCTGTTTGAAATAGCACAATCCACACACTTGTGTAAGTGCTTATAGAGTGCATTTGTGTAGGATTCAGCAGTTGTAACTGTATTGTCCATCTGCATGGGTGTCATGAAGTTCACCACTTCAGAGGGTTGGGTTCGAACCATAAATCTTACTGAACTAAATAACTTACATGGACTTGACATTGCTTTCTATAAATGTTAATGGCTTGAATAACCCTAAGAAAATATCTAATTTATTAAGATATCTAAAAATTAATGAAGCACAAGTAATATTTCACCAAGAGTCTCATTGTAATACAATTGATAAACATATCTGGAATACAAATGAATACTTAATATTAGCCCATTCCTCACATAAAAAAAAAAAGAGGAGTAATAACTTTGTGGAAAAAAAGTATTATTAATCCTCAAATTATTTACAGTTATAAAGATAAAGAAGGTCTCTTAATAATAGTCATAATAAAATATAATAATAGAATTTGGACATTAGTAAACTTATACTGGATTCCTGGTATTTGTATCGGAACTGCAAAAAAATTTAGACTTTATAAGTAACACGTATAAAGGCAATTTGATATTGGCTGTAGATTTTAATTGTATTTTAGATAATTCGGAAACTACAAATATTAGAAACATAAGTCTCAAACCAATAGCTAAATTACTCATTAAATGGAATGAGAATCATAATTTAATTGATACATACAAATTTAAAGAAAATAACTCTTTACTATGTTCTCATCAAGACTATAGATTTAGCACTCATACTAGAATAGATAAAATTTATGTTTCACATGATTTAAACACAAAAATAGTAAATTTTTAAATAATTCATTGTCCTATTTCAGATCATAATGCTCTTCTTCCCAAAATTCAAACGGAATTTAAAAAACTAAATTTAACAAGAATACCAGCCTATATTACAAAATTAAAATAATTTAAACCCTGGCTAAATCTAGAATTACAATTTTTTACACTAATTATACTGAAGATTTAAATATAATAATGATTTGGGATACTTTAAAAGTCTATATATATATATATATATATATATATATATATATATATATATATATATATATGGCAAAATTATTGCATGGTATAGAAATAAAAGAAAAGAATGGGAATCAGAGTTAGACAATATACAAAAGAAGATCATAAGTCTTAAAAATAAGGACCTAATAAACAACACTGATAACAAAAAAGCAACTGAGGATTTAAATAAAAAATATAATGAAATTCTTACTCATAAAACAAATCTAGCATTGGAAAGATTAAAATTAAATGATTACTCCACATCACCAAGATACATACATAACTTAGCATCCAGGGTAAAGAAACAGTCTAGACTAAATAACATTACGAATATCATTCATGAAGGGAAAAATAACAAAAAGGTTTCTGATATAAGCGAGATTCTTGATGCATTCAAATTTCATCATATGAAGCATTATGATTCGGACAAAAACACTAATAATCACCTAAATCTAGATTTGAAATTTAACAAATTAATGAAATTACCTGAAAAAATGAAATTGGATATACAAAATCAAATTACATACAAATAAGTTACAAATAGTATTAAAGAAAGCAAAAGTAATAAAGCCCCTGGAATGGATGGTATTATAATAGAACTATATAAAATGTTTCCACCATCCATAACCTCACTATTTCACAAAACATTGCTAGAAGTTCAAAATAATAATATAATTCCACCTTCTTGGAGGTATTCACTAATAACACCCATAATAAAAGAAAATAAGGATCCTACACAATGTAGTTCTTATAGACCGATTTCATTACTCAATAATGATTATAAAATATTTATGTCTATGTTAGTGAACAGAATTAAAAAATCTTTAATACACGTAATAAATGAAGATCAAACAGGCTTTATATATACATACCTATGACAATATTCAAAGAGTATTGATACTTATAGAGTATCTAAATAGACAAGATCAGGAAGCCCTGTTAATAACTCTAGACATAGAAAAAGACTTTGATTCATTAAATTGGGAATATTTATTCAGGATTTTAACTCTATATGACTTTCCTTCTACATTTGTCTCATTAATAAAGAATATATATAAAAATAATCTATCATATGTAAAATTAGGACCTTTTACTTCTGAATCTATAGCTATAACAAAAGGAACAAAACAAGGTTGCCCTATGTCCCCTATATTATTCACTCTCGCCATTGAACTATTTGCTTCTTCAATTCGGTCTAATACAAAAATAACAGGCACTGACGTATATGGGAAATATAACTCTAAAATTATGTTATTTGAAGATGACATATTGCTTACACTATCTACTTCAAAACAATCTCTAAAAGAATTAGAGAAGGAGGTAGAGAATTTTTATTTGATTTCAGGTCTCATAGGTTCATAGGTTCATACTAGGCTATCTGCCCTGGGGCATTTATAAGCCTAGCCCGAGTGTGTTTGGCTTTCGCCACCCTTTGATTTGAGTTTGCTGTGCCCTTTTTAAGGTTAGTTTACTGTGCCTCTGTCTAGTAGTGACACAGAAGTAATCCCTGGGGTAAACCTACGATCTCCCATCCACTCATCGAGATTCCTCTTGAAGAGAGTCAGTGAGGTGCGCTGCCTAACATGGACTGGGATTTTATTCCAGAGCGAAGGGAGCCTCTGGGTTATGAATCTGTCCCTCCAGCATGTTCTATTTATTTCTGTGCTGAGGTTCAAGTCCTTTGAGCGCGTGGTTCTAAGGGATTTAGATTTTCTGAGGTGGAGCATATCCATTAATTCTGGGTTGGACATAGCTTTGTATGTCAGGCATAGATCGCCTCGAAGTAGGCGGTATGCAACTGAGTAGAGCTGGAGTTTTTTTAACCGGGCAGCATATGGAATCTGTTTGAGTCCCTTGATCCTCTTTGTGAGGTAATTTTGGGGTCTTTCTAGTTGCTGCAGGTGTCGGGTAAGGTACATTCTAAAAGGGGCATTGTATTCTATGATGGGCCTGATGAGGGATGAATAAAGGGGCACTATTACCTCACTTGATCTAAATGCGAATCCTTTCGTGATAAGGTGGGCTATGTAGAAGGTCTTCTAACCACTTTGGCAATGTGGTTGTCAAAGGGGAGATTGCTATCAACTTGGGTCCCCAGGTCCCTAATTACTTCTTCCGTACTTAATGGGTTACCACCTATGTGGTAATTTGTGGGCACTTTGTTTTTGCCAAAGGGTATGACTATACACTTTTTGGCATTTAGCTTTAGGCCATGGCTCTGGCACCAGTTATCCATCTCTGTGAGACCTTTTTGGAGGATGTTAGCGTCAGCTGGAGAGTCAATTATGGTGCCCAGTTTGCAGTCATCTGCGAACTTGGTCAGCCATAGTCCTCCCGTGTTGGCCTGTACTTCAGAGAAGTATATGCTGAACAAGAGAGGTCCCAGGACAGAGCCTTGTGGGACACCACTTGTAACCGGTTTCGAGTCTGACATGGCTCCGGCAATTCTGACTCTGTGGGTTCTGTCTTTGAGCCAGTTAGTAACCCATCTTGTGACATAGGGGTTTATATTTAAGCTGGATAGCTTATCTATGATGCCCAAGTGGGGTATTGTGTCAAATGCCTTTGCGAGGTCCAGATAGGCTGTGTGGACTACCTTCCCTTCATCTATGGCCTTGGTGACTGTTTCAAAAAAGTCGACCAGATTCAAGAGGCAGGATCTGCCCTTGACAACGCCGAACTGGGTAGGATCTAGTGTCTGTAGGTCCCTAATGGGCGGCACAGTGGTGCAGCGGTTAACGTTGTCGCCTCACAGCAAGAGGTTCTCTGGTTCGATTCTCGGCTGGGGTGCCTTCTGTGTGGAGTTTGCATGTTCTCCCTGTGTTCACGTGGGTTTCCTCCGGGTACTCCGGTTTCCTCCCACATTCCAAAGACATGCATCTGGAGCATTTCTCCCCGGGCCTCCACTGAAAACAGGCTCTGTGGAACCTAGTCGGACTTTCCCGGTCAACAAATGTTAAATAAATAAAAATAAAATGTCTTTGTTTATGAGTTCCATGGTGATCCTCTCCATGGCCTTGCAGATAAGGCTAGTCAGGCTTATGGGACGATAGTTACCAGGGTCCGTTGAGGCACCACCTTTGTGGAGTAGGACCACTGTTGCTGTACTCCATTCTTTGGGTACATATCCTGTAGTGAGGCTGAAATTGTACAGCAGTTTTCCGTGAGGGTTTAGTTCTCCTTGGAGTTCATGTAGGATGCAAACCGGGATACCATCTGGTCCCATTGAAGCAGTGTTTTTTGCTTTGGAGAGGGTGGCTTTCACCTGAGTATATGAGATGTTAATTTTAATAAGTCAATTGTCCATTTTAATAAGTCAAAGTCTAACTTCATGTTATTAAACAAAAAAGGAATTAATAGAAGGGAATCATATAATGGGCAAACAAGTCTCTACAATAGCTTACTTGGGGATTACCTTATGTAATAATATAAAAGAAACAATTTCTATAAATTATAAAAATATCTTAGATAATTTAAAAAACTATATATTAAAATGGAATAAAATTTATCTAACCTTTGAAGATAGACTTCAGTTAATAAAAATTATTTTCTTACCAAAAATGTTATATCTAGCACAAGCCATTCCTATGATACCAGATAAACATATTTTAAAAGAAATAAACACAATTTTATTAAAATTTTTATGGTATCAAAGTAAAAATAGAATAGCTCTTACACATCATATCAGATCATGGGAAAAAGGAGGAATGCATTTTCCAGGCATTGAGACATATATAAAAGCCTCTATAATTAGAATAATTTTAAATTGGATTGATCCTAATTATTTTTCAAATTGGAAAACCTTACACACCATCATCTACTCCAGAGAAAACTCTTTAATAAATAATCTTATGCTAGACAAATTAATAAACCCTGAAATATTTTATCTATAGAAATCCAATATAATATTACAAGACCAACCAACTTAGACTTTATAAATAATATATTTAACACATTTAGAAAGTTTGTTATAAATAATTCAGACATAAAAATTTGGATAGAGTTAATAACTCCTTTTGCTTATACTAAGAATTTTTTCTAATAAATTTCATAGGAATGTATTTTCCTTATGGGAAGCAAGAAATGTTTCTTGTTGGGAACAATGTATAGACAATCAAGGAGTAATGGATGGGCAACTAATAATAAATACATATGATCTTTCACCTTCAGACTGGCTTGTCTTACAAGATATTTTACTTCACTCACAAGATCTATATAGGTTAATTAATAACTTTCCTTTTAAAGCCAGACCAAAAGTTAAGTTATTTATATGAAGTTATCTATGATAATAAAAATAAGAAGAATATAATTTCAAAAATTTATAAATTATTAATGAAATATAAGACTACTATTAACCAAAACTTTTGGGATTTCATTATCAAAGGACATTCATTAAACTTATCTCTGGAGAGTAAAATGCATCTACTCTATTCTATAAAACTAACATCAAACGTTCAATACTGGAGAATTTTCACAATGAAATTTCTACACAGATCTTTTCTTACACCCAATAGAATAGCTAAAATGAATCCCTCACAAAATGTTACTTGTTGGAGATGTCTGCACAATTGTAAAGCAGATTGGGTACATATTTTTTATGATTGTAGTAAACTTAAAACATATTGGAAATATATTGATATTTTTCTCCAAGCCATATTTACTGATTCTTTTGTTTTATCTAAATCACTAATTTTTTTGAATGTTAATGAAGAATCTACAATGAATAAAAAAAAATTATATCTGTTATGGACTATTCTAGCAGTTGCTAGAAAATGCATAACCAGGAAATGGAAATCCACTTCAGAACCATCATTTGAAGAATTCTTGGGATTACTAAAAGAAACTTCTACAATGGAAGTCAAGGTAAAGGAACTAAGAATTTTGCCTAAGCCATGGACTAACAGTCCTTGGGGAAAGATCTTTACTCTTTTTAAGATGCTAGAAACAAACCTGGACTCTATTTAAAAGAAAAAAATTGAAGAAAACATCTAAACTCATAACATATATAATATCTGACTCAAATGGTTATATCTAATATTTCTAACTCAGGCCTTATGTATATAATGTATATAGTTTATTTATCTGTTTAAATAGCACAAATGTTTACAAGTGAAATTCTAATACTTTTGAAATAATTCAATAAAAACAATTTTTGAGTAAAAATAAACAAAATCAGACTCAGAGGAGTAACGTGGACAGGGTGCATCAAACTCAGCATGAGGAACAAAGTGAATCTGAACAGAATAATCATTAGTACATTTCCCTTCCAATCACTACTAGATCTCATGTTCTGTTCCCACATGCCCCATAGGTTCCCGTCACCCACTTCTACTCCTTGTCTGGAGAAAAAATTATTCATTCTGTTCTTCATTCTCAGTCATCATCCAAGTCACCTCTACAAACTGGTGAAGCCACCTCCACAAAGCAGTGAGGACACCTCCACAAACCGGTGAGGCCACCTCCATAAAGAGGCTGGTCACTAGTGGAGTTCCCCAGGGCTCTGTGCTAGGTCCAGTCCTCTTTAGCATCTGCTTCTTGGATGTCAAAGCCAATGTGAAAGGCCTCTGGCTAATCAAGTTTGCAATGGTTGTCATTCAATTCCCCCCAAGGTAAGAATATCCTTCAGGAAGGTCTAATACAGACAATGCTTAATGCCAAAGCAGTGGCTTAAAACTCAATACCAAGAAATGCATTACAGTACCTTTTGGGAAGTCTGCCACCCTGTGCAACTATGTCATCAATAAAACACCCTTAAAAGTTAAATCACTAGTCAAGGATCTGGGAACTTATATAGCTAGTAACCTAGCCTTCGAACAATATCTATCCAATGTAGTAGGGAAATCCTTCTTGTTACTCAACTTATAAGCACGGGCATGTCATCTGGGTACAGAAAGGTCATCCTTCCACTGTACTCATCCTTCATCAAACCCATCATAGAGCATAATGCCCCCTTTAATGGGTACCTGACCAGACGCATGTGGCAAGTGGAACATCCACAAAGTTTCCTTACAAAAAGAATAAAGGGAGTAAACACAATGCCCTATGTGGATCACCTCAAAGTCCTGTCTCTTTATGTAGTATCATACAGATTTTTGAAAGGTGACCATTGTCTGGAATACAGGGCATCATTGAACCCTGTTTTAATGAATCTTTTTTCACATCTGCAAAACAAACAGCATCAGAACTACTAGATTAAAAGACCTAAATTTTGCTTGCAATGTAAACAGGACATGTTGGAGAGACATATATTTTTCTCAGAGCATTCACATTCTCTGGAACAGGCTCCCCATCCATGTGAATCAGAGTTCCTCCCTATCCCTATTTAACCACAACTTGGACCAATAGCTGGGTAATGGGAAATTCACCCCTGGTCTGGCTCCTATGTATCTGATGGACAGAGGTAGTCAGTAAATCACCCCCTATAAATCATATATAAATCAAATTTGTGGGTCACATTTGGGTTGTACAAGTAGGCTTTTAAGGGCCCTAGTGGTCATTAGCTAGTATACACCAATGACCCTAAGAACCTATGTTTCTGCATTCAGTAGATGTAAGTCAAAAACACTGATTATTTCATTACTGTTCACTTAAGCCCTAACCTCACAGTATTAAAGCCATGGGAGCAAGGTAGTAGCTTCCCAACCATGAGCATGAAGACCAAATCACAGGCTGTGGTGATCAGTGAGACATAAAAAAATTGGTACAAAGATATTAAATGACACACAAAATATGCAGTTCAGTCTGCTACATGCAAACTGTGTGCCATAAATATGTACACATGGTAATGACCACACTATAGTAGTTATAACTGTCTGGCTTTGTGGCACAGAAGGATGGAGCCCTGACTGTGACCCAGATGACTAGGATTTGATTAATGGCCCTGGCACTAGAGAAGCTAGCTCAGTGGAGTGAAGAGGCATGGCTCTCTTGCTTCTCCTGGGCTGGTGGGGAGGGGTGTGTGCACTCAGGAGCATACTGGGCAGGTGTAATTTCCCTGATGGACACAAGGGAAACCACTTCCTATGCTTTGGAGGAGGGGCAGAGCTGCTTGACAGAAAAGCTCCTGTGGATGTGAGACGTCATCTTTTACAGTCAGCCCATTGTACATCACCTCCCTAATACTTTGTCGAGTGTGCTCTAGAGATAGCACCATATAAAGAAAAAAAATCACAAACCACCACAATGACTGTCCGAGTGAGATCCCCTCCTGGTCAACTCTTGCCTAGTAATGGGTAACAAATTTGCTCCCTTTCTGGGAGGGGACTGGTGACTAACAGGCAGTGAGGCAGCAGCAAGGAAAAAGTGAACAACAAAAAAAAAACTACAGTAGCTACAAGTACAGTAGCTACAACTCCCATACATTAGGCAATGGAATTATATGGGTTTACTTTAATTTATCAGAATAGACTTTAACAAGCTAGGAAATATGTGCAGCAGGTAAGGGTGATAAAGGATAATGAGGGAAACGTACTCACTAACGAGGAGAATGTGTTGAACAGATGGAAAGAGTACTTTGAGGGGCTGATGAATAAAGAGAATGAGAGGGAGAGAAGGCTGGATGATGTGGGGATAGTGAATCAGGAAGTGCAATGGATTAGCAAGATGGAAGTTAGGATAGCTATGAAGAGGATGAAGAATGGAAAGGCTGTTGGTCCAGATGACATACCTGTAGAAGCTTGGAGGTGTTTAGGAGAAATGGTAGTGGAATTTTTAACCAGATTGTTTAATGAAATCTTGGAAAGTGAGAGGATGCCTGAGGAGTGGAGAAAAAGTGTTTTGGTACCGATTTTTAAGAATAAGGGTGATGTGCAGAGCTGTAGTAACTACAGAGGGATAAAACTGATCAGTCACAGCATGAAATTATGGGAAAGAGTAATGTAAGCTAGGTTAAGAAGGGAGGTGATGATTAGTAATCAGCAGTATGGTTTCATGTCAGGAAAGAGCACTACAGATGCAATGTTTGCTCTGAGAGTGTTGATGGAGAAGTACAGAGAAGGTCAGTAGGAGTTGCATTGTGTCTTTGTGGACTTAGAGAAAGCATATGACAGGGTGCCTAGAGAGGAGATGTGGTATTGTATGAGGAAGTCTGGAGTGGCAGAGAAGTATGTAAGAGTGGTGCAGGATATGTACAAGGGTAGTGTGACAGCGGTGAGATCTGCAGTGGGAGTGACAGATGTGTTTAAGGTGCAGGTGGGATTACATCAAGGATCAGCTCTGAGCCCTTTCTTATTTGCACTGGTGATGGACAGGTTGACAGATGAGATCAGACAGGAGTCCCCGTGGACTATGATGTTTGCAGATGACATCATTATATGTAGTGAGAGTAGAGAACAGGTTGAGGAGACCTTGAAGAGGTGGAGATATGCCCTAGAGAGGAGAGGAATGAAGGTCAGCCGGACTAAGACAGAATATATGTTTGTGAATGAAAGGGAGGACAGAGGAATGGTGAGGATGCAGGGAGTAGAGTTGGCGAAAGTGGATGAGTTTAAATACTTGGGAGCAACAGTTCATAGTAATGGCAAGTGTGGAAGAGAGATGAAAAAGAGAGTACAGGCAGGGTGGAGTGGGTGGGGAAGAGTGTCAGGAGTGATTTGTGACAGATGAGCACCAGTAAGAGTGAAAGGGCAGGTCTACAAAAGGGTAGTGAGACCAGCTATGTTATATGGGTTGGAGACAGTGGCACTGACAAAAAGGCAGGAGTCAGAGCTGGATGTGGCAGAGTTAAAGATGTTAAGATTTGCACTAGGTGTGACGAGGGTAGACAGGATTAGAAATAAGTATATTAGAGCATCAGCCCAGGTTGGACAGTTTGGAGACAAAGCCAGAGAGGTGGGATTGCATTAGTTTGGACATGTGCTGAGGAGGGATGCTGGGTATATTGGGAAAAAAGATGCTAAGGATGAAGCTACCAGGTAACAGGAATAGAGGAAGGCCTAAGATAAGGTTTATGGATGTGGTGAGAGAGGACATGCAGGTGGTTGGTGTGACAGAGCAAGATGCAGATGACAGGAAGCAATGGGAACAGGTGATCCGCTGTGGCGACCTCTAACCAGGAAAAGCCGAAAGAAGAAGAAGAAGACTTTAACGTGCACCATCTCTGTAAACCTAGTATGACAAAAACTGCTCTTGCTATTATGCACAATGCTGAGTTCTCAAAAACAAAACAAAAAATCAGCACTGCAAATACTTTCACCCATGACTTGCTCCACCCTTACCACCCCGACACACACACACACACACACACACACACACACACACACACACACACACACACACACACACACACACACACACCTAATCATACCATCTCAGTGAGTGTGTAACCTAAAGGGAAACAGAATATTAAAGGTACCATCTTCCCAAAGCTGTGCAAGTTCATATTTCATATTCATTACATTTAAGTAATGGAGGTAGTGGCATGGAGTAGGAACTGCCTACCTGCAAAATCATTAAGCTGTGTAATATATTTTAGAATGTTTTGAGTGATGTAATATATTTTAGAATGTTTTGAGTGATGTAATACATTTTAGAATGTTTTGAGCTATTTAATATATTTTAGAATGCTTTGAGCTGTGTAATATATTTTAGAATGTTTTGAGCTATGTAATATATTTTAGAATGCTTTGAACTGTGTAATATATTTTAGAATGTTTTGTGCTATGTAATATATTTAAGAATGTTTTGAGATGTGTAATATATTTTAGAATGTTTTGAGCTATGTAATATATGTTAAAGCATGTTTTGCCATTGTCTTTGTTATTCATGAGCAGCAACATCTTATGTTTAACTGCATTATTTTCACAGTAGCATGCAATAGACAGAATACATCAGTTTGAGTTAATCAAACTGGCACTCAATGAACAACTTAAAGTAGACCCAGATAGATATCTTGAAATTCAGATATAAAATATACAACAGCTATAACTAAACTTCAATTTACTTGGCAGAGATAAGTAATGGTTTCAGTGATATGTATATTTCATTGCTATTTTTTAGACTAAGAATTGCTGACATGCAACATACTACATCTTCTTGCATGCTGTATAACACATTTGAAACTCTTATCATCTCTGACAATGCATAAAGGCAATTTCAATGCTGTTGTACCATTTTCTATAAAATAATTGATTCTGAATTATGCATGGCTACCTTCATGTAACCCACTGTGTGTCCATAGAGCAGCATCAGCACAGCACACTACATGGTACTTACTACACACCAGTGTCAAGTCATAACCATTAATCTGGGCATCTTATTTCCATGCAAATATGCTTCACATTAATTTAACAAATGTAAAGATAGAATAAGTCTGAATGGCATAAATTAAACAGAAAATAGAATTTGATCATGATAAGAACCACATGACCCACCAAATCTGCCCACCTCTCTACCAACTCTGGAAGAGCTGCAGATTAATTTAAACAATGTGTTGTATCTACCTTCCTTAGTATTTTTATGGATATTCTACACATTCTTGAATTATGTCACTGTTTTCGATTTCTTCTTCCCTAGAATGACTGTTCCATTTACCCGCCATCTTAGCTATGCAAAAATATCTCCTTACGGTGATGCCTCAAAGCTATCTAGCTTTGCAACTGAAAGAAGTGTCTTCTTGCCAGCTGCATTGAGAAAGAGGCATAACTTGTGCACCAGACAACCTGGGTTCATTTAGCAGCATAAGCACAGCAGTGGCTAGTATGGGGATATGGGAAAACAATGGCAATTGTCAACTTTCCTACCTTAGGAACAGGAGTCATAGTTTATCCATGAGGAGGACGGCGACACTCATGCTTGCAATGGCTGTGTGCTGCATACCAGTGTTAAGCAAGTGTGGAACGGCATATGCAGTTGCCCGAAGCAAACAGTATGTGGAAGTTACATCCACAGCAAGGGGAGGAAGTTAGGAACATAAAAAAAAAGAAAGCTCCACCTCCCACAGTATATCATGGCAGCATTTTACTCTTTCTTCCGAGGGGAAAAGTGGGCCAGCAGTCTCATATCCTAGGATGAGTGGATCGGTCAAAATAGCAGCAGAAGTGGTAAACTTGATGGTCAGTGTGGGGGTATAAAAAATTGTGTATTTTCTCTTTCATAATCATTTCTTCATCCGAATACTGACACCAGCTTGAATTCAAAGTGCTCTTTAAGATACTTAAACATTTCTACAAAGGGACTCCTTTTCCTTTTCTTATCTTCTTAAGCTCATCTGTTAATTCTGTGACTTCTAGTTCAATCCTTTCTGTGAGATGTCTTTATTCTATGTCCTCTCAGTCACAAGATATCCAGAATTACTTATAATACTCTAGACAAAGTCTTAAAAAATGTAAACATTTAGAAATAAAAACTGAGCATTTTCTATTAAGAGTGCATTTTGCACTAATATTCTTTGCTGGTTTCTCACTTTGACTAGTTAGTCTTAGACAAGATATACAAAAAAGTCAGTTACAGGGTTCAAACCCATGCAAGAAAAATATGAGCTTTTAATTAAACTTCATCTTAATTTTAATTTTACGTTAAATGTAATTTCCTTAACTATTTGTCAGTTAGTGCAGCTGATTAAGGATTTGAGCTGTTAATGACCTGTTTCCTAAAGTCAAGGGTATATGGTTTGATTCCTGCTATTTTCATTTGCCTATGGTGTAATTCTGAGCAAGGCACTTGACCAGAGTCTCTGAAAAGAGACTCTTAGATCCAGTGTGCTTAACCTCATTAATAAATCTATAAAAATATTAACTGCTGGTATTCTGCAAAAAGGAAAAACAGGCAGCCAGCCACTTTTCCCATTCAAAGGTGTTCTGGAGTTTCTAACATTGTCACTTACTTTTAGGTTTTCTAATACTGGCACTCCCAGATCTGTTCCCTCTTGTTGTATTGCTCTTACTTCTCTGCATTCTTAGGTTTTGTTGCTTTCTAGATTTTAGTATTTCATGTGATTCACTCCCACATATCATAGTCATATTTGCCAGGTGAAAAGGCCATAAGGCTCCTTGAGATATCAGGACCTTAGTACCTGAAAGACAATTCAGTCACCTCTTATTTGTCCAATCTAACTGAAGGAGAATCAGGGTATGTTGACTACAGAGTCACTGATCAGTAAATAATGTCCATTTGTAAAAGAAAAAAATGTTTATTTGTAGAGTGGCCTGGTGTAGTGTTCTTAAGATGATTTAAATCCTGTTGACTATTAGTTGGAAGTATGCCAGAAAGTGATGTGGTGTTAGAATTTCTCTTGAAAACTATTTTTTCATTGATATTAAGCACAGAAAGCTTTGAGAGGTTGACATTTCCTGGCCTTTGTAATAATAAAATACTACAGTTACCCTAGCAATAACAACTTTTTACCGACACTTATTTGTCAAACTCCTGGTATTTCTTTAATAGACTTTGATAATGTGATCATATCTGCTGAAATTACAGTATATTGCAAAAGTGGCTAAAAAACTATTTTGGATTTACCTTCAGCAGCAAAAATTCTCCCTCCCTCATTGCCAAGATGCAACCTGTCCCTTGAAAACAAGCTAGGATCATGTCATCAAGTGGATGGCAGGCTAACAACTGGCTGAAGCAGTTTCAAAGTAGGGAATTCAGCATCCAGAAGTATTTCAAAAGAAAAAGTCTACATTCTCCCAAAATATATCTTGAGATTGTCCTTGCTGAGAAAAATCAAGAACTCTTTTCATCTAAAATGCAATGTAAGATGTTCAGCCTAAAAATGAAAAGTACATGCTGTACTTTTAGGAGAGCACTGATAAAGAAATGTCTTTGTTAAGCATTTAAAGGTACACTTTAAGTAGCAAACACATTAAGCTGCAGGATATCTCACACTAAATAGCAAATTCCTTTTAAATCGGAGTCATCTTTGACAAACCAAAGACAGAACAAATATTCAACAAATAAAGGAATGCTTACTTTGACATTTGTTTAGCCTCTGACACATTTAATATTGAATGGATGTATGGTAAGAATTATATTCCTTTTAGAGCTGGGTTTAGGCAGAAGCTGAAAAAATAAAGCTGCAGGTGGGAAAACACATTTTAAACAAGGCACAAAAAATGACAGCTGTGACAAATATTGCTTGGCATAAACTAAGTGGCAATAAGTAAAAAAAACTCCTGAAATCTCAAAATTCAGAACCTAATGCCATCATTATTTATACGTGTTTGAGTCACTCATACTTCAGAACACTTAGATATAATTCATATTCCAGATTAGTTCATGAGAATTCCATCTGACAAGTAAAAAAGAATTTAGCATCTTTTTTATATAATTAAGAATGTAAGAAAATGTAATTAAGAAGCTGTTCTCATGCTTTAATTTCTGTCAGCAAATTTACGTTTATTTTTTTTCTGTCTGCTACTCATGTTGATCTTAAAACTGTAGGTTTAAGGCCTTTTATGACCTATTCAGTCTCCCCGATCATGTTAACTATGTTGGTCCCCACATTATAGTTTCATAGTTTCATAGTTTGGTACTAGGCTATCTGCCCTGGGGCATTTATAAGCCTAGCCATAGTGATGTGGCTTTCGCCACCCCATGTAATGGTACAAAAGTGTACAGAATAGATTTAGAATACTGTGCCTCTGTCTAGTAGTGACACAGTGAAGACACCCTTACATAATAGAATTAGTTTACTGTGCCTCTGTCTAGTAGTGACACAGAGATGACCCCAGGCGTAAACCTACGATCTCCCATCCACTCGTCAAGATTTCTCTTGAAGAGAGTCAGTGAGGGGCTCTGCCTAACATGAACTGGGATTCTGTTCCAGAGTATGGGAAGCCTCTGAGTTATGAATCTGTCCCTCCAGCATGTCCTATTCATTTTGTGCTGAGGTTCAAATCTTTAGCTCTTGTGGTTCTGATGGATTTAGATTTTTTGAGGTGGAGCATGTCCATCAATTCCTGATTGGACATGGCCTTGTACGTTAGGCACAGATCACCTCTGAGTAGGTGGTATGCTACTGAATAGAGTTGGAGTTTCTTTAGTCTGGCAGCATATGACATATGTTGGAGACCCTTGATCCTCTTGGTGAGGTACTTTTGGGGTCTCTCTAGCTGTTGCAAGTGCCGGGTGAGGTACATACCAAATGGGGCATTGTACTCAATCATGGGCCTGATAAGGGAGGAGTACAGGGGCACAATGACCTCCTTTGATCTGGATGTGAATCCCTTCATGATAAGGTGGGCAAGGTAGAAAGTCTTTCTAACCACTTTGGCAATGTGGGTGTCAAATGAGAGGTCACTATCGACTTGGGTCCCCAGGTCTCTGATTACTTTTTCCGTACTCAGTGGGTTACCGCCTATGTGATAATTTGTGGGCACTTTGTTTTTCCCAAAGGGGATGACTATACATTTTTTGGCATTTATCTATGCAATCTTCCCTTTTATTGGAAAATTTACCTTTTAGCCCCATTTCAGTATGGTTTAGCAGTGCCCTCCAAGACTCAGTGGAACTTAACAATCCCAGGTTTTCATTTTTCAGAAAGGGTAATATTTCTAATGTAACTTATGTAATTTGACTTCCATACATGGGCCGTGCATATTTTGTACAAGTCCAGGTACTAGTGTGAGTTACCATATACAATTTTTGTTTGTTATCCTTTCCTAATGCAAGAAAGTGTCAAGAAACACGCTCTTCCACGAGGGTGACCCTTTAATGACCCAGACCATCCATCAATTAATAACTGCATTTGCTATAATAACAATGCACCAGTGAACCTGTGAAATGTCTGTACTGTTTACAGCTTTTTTTCAGGAGAATGGAATAGAAGTTACTATAACAGATTGCATCAAATAATGTATTTTTCTGAATAGATGCAGTTAAACCAATGATGAAACACAATTTGGAGAAAAACTGGAACGTTGTTGCTTTCCACTTTATTACAGCGACTGAGAAACATTCTGGTAACTTCCAATGGAAGTGATATTATTCAAAGCCTAACAGATTACTTAATGTGAAACAGTACAAGGAATGTAAGCCCTCTTTGCACACTTAGAGGTTAGGAGGGCATCCTTCACTGCCTCAATAATATGTTTGTGATCAGTAGGAGCCTACAACTGGGTATGTTTGTTGCACCACAAGCCATCCAGGCATACAAGTCAGACATTGTGTGAAAAACACAATAATGTCACTACTTTATTATATTTTATTTCTTGAACATCAGATCAGGATAAAATCACAAATCATCAAAATATCTGTAAAAAGTTTGGATGTCAAATTAATAAATGCAACAGCAAAACACTCATCTTTGAAGAAAAGTCAGTTACCACCAGAAAGCTACTTTTTAAGTGCTTTGACCTTTCCTCTTTAATGATTTTACAAGTGGCATGAACACAGAGCTAAAAGCATTTTACCTTTTAGAAGTTATTACAGTGATCTGCAGTTAGGATGATCAAAAGTGCCTGTGAGACGGACATAACAAAACAAAACACTGCAAAGCTGGAAGACAGTCAAAATCAGAGCAGCCCAGCTTCAGTGCAGAACAACAGAAAATATATTTTGAAAACAAAAAAATGCAAAATAAATATCCACTAAGAGTAGATGTACCAATAAGTAAAGCAAAATTAAGCGGGGTACCAGTATCACACATTTTAAAGGCAACCCAGTACTGTGGAATACATTAAAGAAGGACTAAAGCTATACAGAAAGTGTGTAAGAAAGCCATCGCTGGCAGGGAAAAAATGTATTATCTATCCCCGATAAAGTTGGTTTCTGCATTTATAAACCTCTATGCAATCCTTTAGATACCAGCCCATGAAATGAAGGCTGGCGGAAGAATTGCATCTAAACTGGGTGCAGACTCTTCTCCAAAACCTGTACAAAAGGGAGAAAATGATGGAATATAATGTTCATGCAGTTAAGAGGAAGGTGAAAGGGACATTAGAGAAACTCAAAGTTTACTCAGGAAAGTCAAGAAGATCTAGACAGGATGCATATGCTAAAGAAAAAAGAATGTGCAGTTACAAGGGGTGACATTAAAAGATCCAAAAGAAATGTAGCTGAGGAGCAATTTAAGGAGGTATTTTATTCATGGAGAGTGAGAGTGTATTAGGTACATATAATAAATCTGGAGTATATTGAGAAATAGTCTGCTGGTTTACTAGACTTTTCAGCTTGCATAATACCTAACAGTCTTTACCCACCATCCATGCTTGCATTGCTAACACCCACCTAACATTAAGTCACCCCTATAATATGAGTTGGACTTGCTGTGTATCTGTGGTGTGAAGTTCACATTTTTTTCTGACAGGCTTCACTGAATACTGCATTCAGAAAAACAAGCTGAAATAGTATTTAACCATACATGTAACTGCCCATGCCAATGATTCACAGTTAGTTACTATGAATGCAGTCAAGGAGACCATTAAGGAACCTAGTCCTATTTCCCGATTTTCCTAAAGCCCTCTCTGGTTAAGAGACTTGCTCAAGATCACATTGTAGGAAATAAAGTCAAAGTATGATTAAAGTTCATGAAATTAGTATTGTTTCAAACCTTGATGTTAGCTAAAAGTGCCTTTCACAGCACATGCAATGTGCCCAAAATTGACTCCTGCAATTTATACTGAGTTACATATATCCGTAGCATATTTAAATAAGACTGTAAATTCTTTTTTTACTACTACTGGAACTGTCTCGGTATCCTTCTTCCACACTGTCATTATTTCTGTCTGCAAATCCTGCTATTTTATAACTGTATGTCTCTCTGTACTTAAGATACTGTAATCACTGGGTGGTGCAACTGCAATGATCAATGCCATTTTTATCTTCTTCTCATGGACTACTATATCTGGTTTTCTCACAACAATTTTTTTGAACTGTTGGTAATGGGTGACCCTATGTGATAAACTTCATAATTCTCTATAATGCTTTGTGGCTAATGTTTCCAATGCATCTCAGCTACTTCAATACTGTAATGTTTCCACATTCCCCAGTGCAACAGTTTTGCCATATTATTATGTCTTTCAGTATACAGGCCCTTTGCCTTTAGTGCATCACACCCAGCAACAAGATGTGCAACTGTTTCCAATTCTGTTTTACAAAACCTACATTTTTCTGTTTTTCCCACATGTTCAATGGACTTTGTAAACCAATGTGTGCATAGTCCACTATCTTGGGCCACCAATACTTTTTGTCTTTTGGTTTAAAGTCCCCTTTCTTTAATCATTCCTGCATTCAATCCTGATCAACATGAGTTTGTTCAAAGAATTTTCTATACTTGCAAATATATATATGCATTTTCCACATTTCTTGCCTTCTCAGCTGATTCTTCACCTTATATTCTTTCTTTTCTTTTGCACATTCAGTTGCTGCCTGACTTTTATCTACTTCTCGTTTGATTTCCATTCCTGCTTGACATTGATATGCTTCTGCTAAACTAAGCAGGGAAGTAAACTTAGACTTATTCTCCTCATGTTTTAAAACTTTCACTATGTTTGGGTCTTGTGAGGTCAGCAGATATGTATGCATTCCTATGATTGCAGATCTATACATGTAATCAATTTCGAGGAGGCCCATGCCTCCTTCAGAATGGGGAATATATAGTCTTAATATATACTGATTTTTATAAATCATTTGATAAGCATGAAGCATCCTTCTTGTTTTCCTGTCCAACCAATCCAATACCTTTTGGAGTCAGTCAAATTGTAACCATGATCCAGTTTGTTAAATAGACAGCTTAATGGGTTAAAGGTAAGACAAAAGTGCAGCGGTAACAGAGAGTCACCCTGAAATATCCCCCTTTGATTTTTTTATCCCTGGAATAATAATTTGTCCTTTATTGTGGCTTAACTGTAAAGTGGTTTGCCACTGTTTCATGGTTGCTGTAATGTAATCAATTGGTGTAGGGTGTACCTTATACATTTTAAGCACTCCTTTATCCATGAATGTGGAATACTATCAAATGCTATTTTGTAATCTAGCCATGCCATACTTAGATTCTACCCCTTTTTGCAATTCTTCATTTTGATTTTAACAAAGTGAAGTACCAAACTGCCAGAGCCACGGATGTCGAAACAATATTTTAATGTTGAAATCCACAAGTAAACACAGAAATCAATCCCAAACACATTTGTTGCCTCACAGCTATAGGTTTTCTGGTTTGATTCTTGGCTGGGGTGCCTTCTGTGTGGAGTCTGCATCTTATCCCTGTGTTTGTGTGGATTTGCTCTGGTGTCCTGCCATTTTACAAAGACATGTGTCTACAGTATTTCTCCCTGGGCCTCTGCTGAAAATTGTTTTTGTTCTGTCAGAAGTAAAATTGACAGGCATTTGAATTTCAGACTTCATATTCTTCAGAAAATACATAGTAAAACAACCTTTTATTCTAGCAATAAATATATAGTAACACAACCTTTTATTCTATTTTCTAAGTTTATAAGATGACTATTTGAAATTTGTCCTTATTTTGGGACTGCATTACCCTGTTATTGGCTTTGTCCAGGTTTTTTGTGCTAAGGTTGACAGCTATGGCAAGAACTGAATTCACTGAATATGTTTGAGGGCTGTATTCCCTCATTACTGGGTTTGTCCAGGTGTTTTGTGCTAAGAGGTTGACAGCTATGGTGAGAACTGAATTCATTAAATGATAGCCATTTAAGTTTCAGTCTTCCTCTCTTTCACAAAGCAGCTGATTTGGCGTAGTGATATGTTGCTCTGACTGTTTTGCACAGGGACCTTGGCAGTAAAATGTATGGTGGTAACACAGCATTTTTCTTTCACAAAGCAGGTGATTTGGCATAGTGGTATGTTCTGACTCTTTTGCACAGGGACCTTGGCAGTAAAATGTATGGTGGTAACACAGCATTTTATTCTAACAGCTTTCCAAGATTATACAAGCAATGTTTAATGTATCCCTGTTTTTTGCCCTTTTGACCCACCCCAATAAATTTGGCTTTTCCCAGACTTCTTGTGCTGCAAAGTTGAGATACAGTTGAGTATTGAGTAGATTTTACAAGAAGCTGAGAGCTGCAGGGGAAGAGAAGTTTAGTGTTGATTATGCTAAGTCAGCTTGCATTGCTAATAGCGCAACAGGTTGTGTACTTGCTTTTGACGCAGAAGTATGTTGGTTCTACTCCCATAAGGGGTGAATGCTGTCGTACTGAAAGTTAAGATACTAACTATGAGCCTGTTATCAGTTTGCCATCTATTTCCTATTGCAATATTACTAGCTTATTTTTAATGTAATTTAGGCAATTTATTCCTCAGGGGCATCAGACACTTTATTTTTTGATGAAACCATGAAATATAAAGGTGTTTGCTAGCAGCAACCTCTTCATTACAGATTTATTTAACGTGGAATTATTTAGATGACTTTTTTACTACTTCAGAGATTGTGCATATTTACTGATAATGGTGAACTGTAGAATTGTGCATATTTACTGATAATAGTGGACTGTAGAAGTTTGAGTAGACTTTTATGATGGAAATGTTCTGAATTGGGCAGTTTTGTCATTGGTGCATGCATTTTGTTTCATTGTTTACTGGAAAAATGTTCAAAGCAATAGGAAGGTGTATCAAAGAGCACATGTATGTTTCATATGCAAGGGGCCTATGATTTGAAAACAGCCCAGAATTAATCTTTATCTGCCACGGGTAAAATTTATTTTCTTTGAATGTGGGTTTCAATGTTTCAATGAATGTGAGTTTCAAGGGCAGAGAAGTTTTAATGCCAAGTTTGTTTAGCAGATGTCTTAGTGTTTGTGCTGTAAAATGCAAAATAAACCTTCAAATGAAGTTTAAATCATCATAGAAGTAAATCAGTATGCACATTAGTGTTTATGGTAAATGGAGTGAAATAGCCAAGTAATGGCTGAAGGGGGAGGCTCCATTCGACCATGGTTTTGTGAGGGGGAAGGGTGGTAAACTTAGGCAGCCCCAGGTGAACTATACCTCCCAACTGTCCAGATTTTCAAAGACTGAATAGATTTTTTGCTTCTTATTTTTGGTTTGTTCCTCATAAAATTTATGGTTTTTCTGGCAAATCATTTAGGAATTAAGTCACTAAATAATGACACACTGAATTTCAGACTTCATAACCTTCAGAAAAATGCATGCTAAAGTAAGACCTGTTCTATCAACTGTCTCAGTTTATACAAGAGCAATGTTTAGTACTGTTTATATGTTCCCCCAATATATTTGGCCTTGTCCAGATTTATTGCATTACAGGTTGAGAGGTACATGCAAATAAATTGCTTTATAGAATTAGGCATAGCCAAACCTCTCAACTGTCCCTGATTTTGGCTCAAAATGTTGCTCTTCCCCTAATGATCCCTCCGCAAAATAGCAATTTTGGAAGAAAACATGGAGGGTTTATAATTAAGAAGTAACTAATCAGATTACTTTTATTTCAGAAATGCATGTAGATTATTTTATTTTGTCAGCTGCTCAAGTTTGCAGTACTAATATTAAAGTGTCCCTTCTTTGACAGGTTCCCAGCTGTATTGTGTTGCTATTTTATATTTTTACATCCACATTTTTGGTCCATTTTTCATAAAATTGTGTTTTTTTGGCAAATTAGTGACAAATCATTAAACACTGAAGTTAGAAAATAATGACAGACATTTGAGTTTCAGATTTCATACCATTCAGAAACTTCATACTAATGCAAGACCTCTATTATCTTTCTAAGTTTATAAGAGCAATATTTAAAAAATTGTCCTTATTTTTGGGCCTTTGTCCCATTTCTTTGTATGGCTTTGTCCAGATTTCTTGCTCCGAGATTGAGAGGTATGACAAAATGTGTCAGGGCCATCACAAGTCAGCCAGAGACATTTCAAACTGTGACATACTTGTTGCACCCCACTCCCCCATGTAGTGACTCTGGATGTGTTGAAGCAAGGCAAGGAGTAGTTATGCAGTGTAAATGTGCAGAGTATCCCCCCCATCCAAGGTAGACACAAGTACTAGAGTGGCTTTTCATCTGTCCTTGATTTTTACAGAATGGTCTGTTTTTTGTCATATTTTTTGTACTGTTGATTTATGCTTATTACTCAAAGTACCTGTTGCTCTGTGTTTAAGTAGCAATACTTTAATGACCATCAGGTAAGCTTGGCTGAGATTGCAAGATGCAAGTAAGCTTTAATAAGCATACTGTTAAAGAATTGCCAACACTGAAAGCCTTTCTGTTGCCATGTAGAGAATACTTAACTAGATAATGTATAAGCCTTGGGTATTGAAATGCATATGACAGTATTTGTAATAAAGGACAGGATTACATTATTTTAAGAGTCTCATTACACTTGGAGACTTCAGTCATCTCTGCAGGCTTTACCCATAAACAGAATGCCAATCGTGTGGTTCATAACCTGTACAGTAATCCTTTTAAGCAATGTATCTTGAGCTTATTTCTTGTTTGCTTTTCATTTTTTACTTTGATCATGTTTTCCCCATGAAACAAGTAGATGTCAGGCAGCAGGTCTTTTTTTTTTTTTTTTTTTGGATAAGGAACATTTTTACAAGTGGGGGCATCAGACATTTCTACTTTCAGCATGTTACTTGGTACTTTAATAAAGCTGAATATAAATTATAATTAGAACTGCAGTGCAAGAAGTGGTTTGAGTTGAGGGCTGCTTGTTTTTCTTATACTTGATTTTGAGTGGCATTCCATTAATGTATTTCTTGTTTTTCTTATACTTGATTTTGACTGGCATTCCATTAATGTATTTAAAAAAAGTAATTTATTTTTTTATGCCTCACAACCTTTTTTGTTTCCATCTAGATATTAAGCTGTCATGCAGCCAATGCAGTGAAGTATTTTTATTCTTCTACACTTCATTTTGTCTTGATTGGACTCTCATAATGACGGTTTGGCACCCAGGGCAGTATATTTAGTTTTTGTGGTTTTGAGCATAGCCCCTCCCCTTTCTAGTTGGCCACACCCCTTCCCATTGGCCCCACCCATTCAGCTGTCTCCTGCAGCCCCCCTTTGATTTGAAGTCACCAGCCGCCACTGTATATACCAACTCCAAAATCACACTACAGTGGACAAAAGGGTAAAGTTGTGCTATGGGGCAAGTATTTCCTTGCCCTGGGAGAATTCAGATAATCGCGGAATAAGGGTTGATGAATGTGTGTTCACTGAGAAGTGACTTTGGCAAACTAATATAGAACAGAAAACTCTAATGCTTTTGGGTCTCACAGAGAAGCGTTGGATTCAAAAACATAGTAACAAGTCACTAAGATATTATTCTGAGTGGCTTTTCCTTAGTGCAAATCTGTTGGCTATTGTATTTTGTGTTCACGTCATGGGGTTTAATATTCTGCCATGTGATATATTACATAATTACTAAGGGCATTTAATTTGAGACTTGTAAATTTGTAAATTTATTCTAATGAAGTCTGTTAAACCTTAAGATGAAAGCATTCAGTTTTAAAATAACATTTTGGTGGAGACTCCATCCAGTTTTTATTATTTTAGTTTTTTATTTTCCATTTTTGAATGTGTAATTGTCCTGCTCACATTTTTTTTGGTTCTTCATGTAATGGCTAACCCAATATATGCTATTTGTACTGTAAGCTCTGCACATTTTCATAATATCACCTTTAAATTCTCAGAAATACTGCAATAACTTATTTAAGTAATGCTATTTCTACTTACACCATGAAATAAAGTTACATATCCATTTTTCTTCTTACTATACATTTTTAAATGAGGGTAAATTCTATAATAGGGATTAAAAATGAAAAAAATGTGAGAGGCATGATAAAAATAACATAAAATCTTGACTCTTATTACTGTAAACTTGTATTTGCTTTTGTTTTGAGGACTTCAACTATTATTTGTGTAGGTGGGTAGTGAACCCACTACTGGAAAATTGTATTGTGCCTTTAAATGCTGTAAAGAAAGAATAAAGAAATAGGAGCAATACAAGGTAAGCAATCATGAAACCAGTAAGATAGCTAGTCATACATACCTTCAAGCAGTCAGACTTAAAGGTTCTTGCCTCCCTTGTCAATCACTGTATAGTGGTCAGATCCCAAATCGAGTAAGATGTACACGATAACCTTGGTGTGAATTTGTGTCTACCTATCAAATGATCAAGTCTAGCCTTAAAGGGAGTCAAAGTCATACCAGTTTCAAGAAAAAAAAGGTAATCTTAACCCAAGGGTTAAGTCTGGATATGTCTTTAGCCTTATCATAACATGAACAATGACTCAAACTGTTATGGTTAGGTTAGGGTCAGAATTAGTGCCTAACCAAACAAAAACGTAACACTTACAGCTATGCTAAGACTAAGGCTAAGCTTATGTTTATAGCTGCAGTTAAGGTAATTACCTCTTTATGGGGGAACTAAAGTATAAATAGAGATGTATGAAGTAGTGATTTTGCTGAGTAGTGACAAATAATAACTGTGGGTAGGTGTTGAATTTTGGAATGATACCGAACCTTTTTCCTTATGGATGGTGGTAAGTCTGATATTTCCAAAACAACTGCATAAAATTAGACCTGTTAGTAACAGCCTGCATTTAATTGCTGGAACCTGTGTTCTAAGAGACTGCCTTCCACTCTGTCTGCAAATATACAGAGATGAGTATATTTTTTTGGTTTTACAGTTTAATTGTTGCTTAGATCTCTGTTGAAACTGTTGTCTCCCTGTTCTGAGATACTGCTTTCCAATCTATCTGCAAATATACAGAGCTGAGTATATTTTTTGGTTTTAAAGTTTGTACTGTTAGTTGCTGCTTAGATCTCTGTTAAAACTGCCCCACTATTTTCTGCCATGCCTTCAGTTGGTATAACTGTTTTTACAGCTTGTGTGTTATCTAACTCAAGGATCACTTGCATAAAATTAGACCTGTTAGTAACAGCCTGCATTTAATTGCTTGAACCTGTGTTCTGAGAGATTGCCTTCCAATCTGTCTGCAAATATACAGAGCTGAGTATATATTTTTTGGTTTTAGAGTTTGTTAATTGTTGCTTAGATCTCTGTTGAAACTGTTATCTCCCTGTTCTGAGGGACTGCTTTCCAATCTATCTGCAAATATACAGAGCTGAGTATATTTTTTTGGTTTTAGAGTTTGTACTGTTAGTCGTTGCTTAGATCTCTGTTTAAACTGTTTTCACCACCACCTCCTTATTTTCTGTTGTGTCTTCAGTTGGTATAACTGTTTTTTTTACAGCTTGTGTGTTATCTAACTCAAGGATCACTTACATAAAATTAGACTTGTTAGTAACAGCCTGCATTTAATTGCTGGAACCTGTGTTCTGAGAGACTGCCTTCCAATCTGTCTGCAAATATACAGAGCTGAGCATATATTTTTTGATTTTAGAGTTTGTTAATTGTTGCTTAGATCTCTGTTGAAACTGTTGTCTTCCTGTTCTGAGAGACTGCTTTCCAATCTATCTGCAAATGTACAGAGCTGAGTACATTTTTTTGGTTTTAGAGTTTGCATTGTTAGTTGTTGCTTAGATCTCTGTTGAAACTGTCACCCCCCCCCCATTTTCTGCTGTGTCTTCAGTTGGTATAACTGTTTTTTACAGCTTGTGTGTTATCTAACTCAAGGATCACTTGCATAAAATTAGACCTGTTATTAACAGCCTACTTTTAATTTCTGGAACCTATGTTCTGAAAGACTGCCTTCCAATCTGTCTGCAAATATATAGAGTTGAGTATATATTTTTTGGTTTTAGAGTTTGTTAATTGTTGCTTAGATCTCTGTTGAAACTGTCGCCCCCCCCCCCCATTTTCTGCCATGTCTTCAGTTGGTATAACTGTTTTTTATAGCTTGTGTGTTATCTAACTCAAGGAATACTTGCATAAAATTAGACCTGTTAGTAACAGCCTGCATTTAATTGCTAGAACCTGTGTTCTGAGAGACTGCCTTCCAATCTGTCTGCAAATATACAGAGCTGAGTATATATTTTTTTGGTTTTAGAGTTTGTTAATTGTTGCTTAGATCTCTGTTGAAACTGTTGTCTCCCTGTTCTGAGAGACTGCTTTCCAATCTATCTGCAAATATACAGAGCTGAGTATATTTTTTTGGTTTTAGAGTTTGCACTGTTAGTTGTTGCTTAGATCTCTGTTGAAACTGTCACCCCCCATTTTCTGCTGTGTCTTCAGTTGGTATAACTGTTTTTTACAGCTTGTGTGTTATCTAACTCAAGGATCACTTGCATAAAATTAGACCTGTTAGTAACAGCCTGCATTTAATTGCTGGAACTTGTGTTCTGAGAGACTGCCTCCAATCTGTCTGCAAATATACAGAGCTGAGTATATTTTTTTGGTTTTAGAGTTTGTTAATTGATGCTTAGATATTTTTTGAAACTATTGTCTCCCTGTTCTGAGAGATTGCTTTCCAATCTCTCTGCAAATATACAGAGCTGAGTATCTATTTTTGGTTTTAGAATTTGTACTGTTAGTTGTTGCTTATATCTCTGTTGAAACTGTTTTCCCCACCCCCCCTTATTTTCTGCAGTGTCTTCAGTTGGTATAAATGCTTTTTACAGCTTGTGTGTTATCTAACTCAAGGATCACTTGCATAAAATTAGACCTGTTATTAACAGCCTACGTTTAATTTCTGGAACCTATGTTCTGAGAGACTGCCTTCCAATCTGTCTGCAAATATATATAGAGTTGAGTATATATTTTTTGGTTTTAGAGTTTGTTAATTGTTGCTTAGATCTCTGTTGAAACTGTCACCCCCCCCCCCCCCATTTTCTGCCATGTCTTCAGTTGGTATAACTGTTTTTTATAGCTTGTGTGTTATCTAACTCAAGGATCACTTGCATAAACTTAGACCTGTTAGTAACAGCCTGCATTTAATTGCTGGAACCTGAGTTCTGAGAGACTGCCTTCCAATCAATTTACAAATATACAGAGCTGAGTATATATTTTGGTTTTAGAGTTTGCACTAATTGTTGCTTAGATCTCTGTTGAAACTGTTGTCTCCCTGTTCTGAGGGGCTGCTTTCCAATCTATCTACAAATATATAGAGCTGAGTATATTTTTTGGTTTTAGAGTTTGCACTGTTAGTTATTGCTTAGATCTCTGTGGAAAGCCCCCCCCCTCATTTTCTGCCGTGTCTTCAGTTGGTATAACTGTTTTTTACAGCTTGTGTGTTATCTAACTCAAGGATCACTTGCATAAAATTAGACCTGTTATTAACAGCCTATATTTAATTTCTGGAACCTATGTTTTGAGAGACTGCCTTCCAATCTGTCTGCAAATATATATAGAGTTGAGTATATATTTTTTGGTTTTAGAGTTTGTTAATTGTTGCTTAGATCTCTGTTGAAACTGTCGCCCCCCCCCCCCATTTTCTGCCATGTCTTCAGTTGGTATAACTGTTTTTTATAGCTTGTGTGTTATCTAACTCAAGGAATACTTGCATAAAATTAGACCTGTTAGTAACAGCCTTCATTTAATTGCTGGAACCTGTGTTCTTGGAGACTGCCTTCCAATCTGCCTTGAAATATACAGAGCTGAGTATATTTTTTTGGTTTTAGACTTTGTTAATTGTTGCTTAGATCTCTGTTGAAACCGTTGTCTCCCTGTTCTGAGAGACTGCTTTCCAATCTATCTGCAAATATACAGAGCTGAGTATATTTTTTTGGTTTTAGAGTTTGTACTGGGATGTGGTTCCATAGTTTACTACACTATTTGAATATACAGGGTCACTTGCAGTATTAGAGGATTTTGTTATAGTGATACATAATTTTTCTCTAGAGCATAAAATTCTTTTGGGGGAAAAATGTTGCATTACTTTTTTAACAGCTGGGGAATTTTCTGGCTTATAGAGAAGCCTGTGTATACTACTTACCTGAGAAAGAGCTAGTTGATGCAGTAGTTCTAAACAGTTTAATTATCTGAGGGCTAGGCAGTGGAGTGCTCTGTTTTTATAGCTTACTGCTAGTTTGGACATTTTTATTATAACATTGGCCTAGTATGGACAGTTGTGAGACTTGAAATGTTTAATGAAGATTGAGGCAGCATAGAGGAGAGATGGCAATAGGTTTTCTGTCTATGTCAGTGAGATAGGTTTTTACTTTGTATAATTTATTTTATTTATTTTACATTTGTTTACCAGGATAGTCCGACTGGATACATGTCCATTTTCAGCGGAGACCCGAGGAGAAAAGCTCCTCATAGTCAAACATACAAAAAGTTACACAAGAAGTTAGAAAACAATTAGAATGTATAAAAACAAAGTGATAATATATCTTATGTACATTGGTTTAGTAATGTTCCCTAGTAGGGACTCACAGTTCTCATGGACAGACACAATTGCAAGTAAGATTGGATACATAGCATGGTGATGTAGTTAGACGTTATGATTATTACTGATTATGCTATGATAATTACTGATTATGCTATTGTTTTATAACTTAATCCGGGTTGGTACATGAGCATAGCCAGTTCAATTTGAGATACTGTTTGAGGTTTTTATTTGAAGAGACTTTAGGAGGATTGTAGGGTTATATAGTTTGGCAAGGCATTCCAGGATTTGCCAACAAAGTTGGTGAACAGGGATTCACCAGCTGAGTTATTAGCTTTGTGGGTTTGGACCAATAATTTATCGGCTGACCGCAGGGATCTCAGGTTGCTATATGGCTTAATAATATTTATAAGAGAGGGGGTATCTTTAGGGTGGTACAGAACTTTGTCCGCTATTAGGAGTTGAATTGAATTAAGCTGGGCAGTTCTAGTCATTCTAGTTGTTTCAGGTTCTGGCAGTGATGGATTCTATAGGTGGAGCCAGTGGCAAATCTGGCAATATGGTTGTAGGTATGGGACAGCTTACTTAGTTCAGTTTTATTGAGGTTTGAGAGTACAGGTGAGGCATATAAAAGAGTAGAGAGTAGGTATGATTGGGCGATTGCAGTCCTAGCCAGTGGGGTTAAAAATGTTTTGTTTCTATACAGTGATCCAAGCTTCTTATTGATGGTCTGTACAGTTTTGTTGACCTGTAGGTCAAATTTGAGATTATTGTCTATGATAACCCCTAGAAGTTTAGTGTGTTGATCTGGGGAGATAGTGGTGCCATTGTTAGACATGAAAGAGAATGAAAGTGTGGCAGATCTACTAGTGGGGGTGAAGAGTAGAAGTTTAGTTTTATTGGGGTTCAGTAGTAGGAGTTGGTTGGTGAGCCAGTTCTCAATAGTGTTAAATGTATTTTGGGTTAAGATTTGTAGTTCGGATGGGGAGGTCGCTGAACAGATGAGAGTGGAATCATCTGCATATTGAATACAGGTAGCTTTAAAGATATCAGTGTGAAGATTATTGATAAAATAGAGAAGAGTAGTGGACCTAGTATGGAGCCTTGAGGGACACCAAGTGTGAGAGGTAGCTGACTGGAGAGTTTGCCCTGCCATAGTACCACCTGTTGTCTACCAGTTAGGTAGGACTGGAACCACTGGATAGTGTGCATGTTGAGGGAAATGGATTTTAGAGAAAGAATGAGAAGTTCATGGCTGACCATGTCAAAGGCTTTTGATAGGTCAAGGAAGAGGGTAGAGGTTAGCCTATTGTCATTTCTTTTATTGTTTATGGCATTATTAAAGGAAAGGAGAGCTGAGGTGGTGCTATGGTATGGCCTGAAGCCATACTGGGAGTTGGATAGTAAGTTATTCTGTGTAAGGTATTGCAATAGTTGCTTGTGTACATATTTCTCCATTATTTTGGCTAGTGGGGAAAGAATGGCAATGGGTCTATAGTTGGACATGTCTATTGAGCTACCACCTTTATGGAGTGGGATGACATGAGATATTTTCCAGAGGGAGGGGATAGCATTTTCAGATAAGGTTCTGTTGATAAGGATAGATATGGGATATGCAATGGCATCTGCAGCTATTTGTAGGTACTCTGCAAGGAGAAGGTCAGCAGCGTGGGTGGTAGGTTTTAGTTGATATTGGTTGAAGGCTAAATTCGGGGTGATTTGTGGATAAATTAGGCGTGTGGTTTAAGTTTGTGGAGGTTAGGTGATTTGCTAGGGATTGGATTGTTTTGGTGAATAAGTTATTATAAGCACTAGCTATGGTGTCTGGGGAACTATGGGTATGGTTAGCTGGTGTTGTATGTACCTAGCTTTTGATTAATTTTTTTATCCACATGATGATACATGGTGGTCAGATTTCAACTGGTCATCTATGATGACACCCAGTAATTTAGTGTTGTTCACATGTTCTATCATGGTTTTGTTGGCACAAATAATACCAAATAGTATTATTTTGGTACAGATGTGTTTTGGGGTGAAGAGCAGTAATTTATTTGTTTAGGGTTTAGAAGTATTTATAAATTATTTAGCCATGTTTCGATCGATAAAGATTGTTGGTTATACTCTTGGAGTGTATATAGAGAGAGAGAGATCTGGAAGAACAGATTAGGGTAGCGTCATCAGAGTACTGAATTAGGGTGGAATTTTGTGAAGCATTGTATAGGTCTTTGGAGAATATGCTGAAAAGTATGGAGCTTAGTATAGATGCATCTAGGACACTAATAGTTACTGGCAAAAAGATGGAGAAATCATTTTTCCATTTCACTTACTGTGCTATGTTTGAGAGGTAGCTATGGAACTATTGCAATGAAGAGTTGGTGAACCCTAAGAATGACAGTTTAAGTAAGAGTTTCTGGAGGGAGACAGTATCGAAAGCTTTTGATATGTCTAGGAAGATTGTGCAGAGTAGACTTCCAGTATTTCTGTGGGTGTTGACAGCATTAACAAAATTCACCAAAGCAGTACTTGTGCTGTGATGAGAATGGAGGTCATGTTGGGTTGAAGACAGAAACTGGTTATCTATTAGATAGATGATAAGTTGCTTATGAATACATTATACTAATATTTTTGATAGGGGAGATAAAATTGAAATTGGCTTCTAGTCTGAAAGATCTGTATTTATTCCACCCTTTTCAGAGAAATAATTAAGGGTTTTTGTCAATAATATGGGTTGATTTATCAGAATCTAAACTGGATATGCAGTAGCTTCAGCTGATATTTTAAGAAATTCACCAGGTAAATTGTCAGGAGCAGTTGTAGTAGGCTTCAATTTTTGGAGATATTTTTTGATGGTATCTCTGGAAACTAGTTGGAAGGAGAAATGTTGAAGGAGATTATTTAACTGAGTAGGAAGGACCTCAAGAGCTTGATTAGTCACCTGGTTGGTTAATGACTGTACTGTCTGAATAACATGGATATTGAATTGGTTGGATATGGTATCATTTTGTTTCTGTATATTTGGTGTTGGCTGTCTAGCTTGTCCTGGAGTACAGTGCCCCTTTTGGGATGTACCTTACCAGACACCTGCAGCAACTGGAAAGACCCCAAAAGTACATCACCAAGAGGATCAAAGGGCTCAAACAGATGCCATATGCTGCCCGGTTAAAGAAACTCCAGCTCTACTCAGTGGCATACCGCCTGCTCTGAGGCGATCTCTGCCTGACGTATAAAGCCATGCCCAACCCGGAATTAATGGACATGCTGCACCTCAGAAAATCCAAATCCCATCGAGCTACACGCTCGAGAGACTTGAACCTCAGCACTGAAATAAATAGGACATGCTGGAGGGACAGATTCATAACCCAGAGGCTCCCTTCACTCTGGAATAAAATCCCAGTCCAGGTTGGGCAGAGTCCCTCATTGACTCTCTTCAAGAGGAATCTTGATGAGTGGATGGGAGATCGTAGGTTTACCCCGGGTATCACTTCTGTGTCACTGTTAGACAGAGGCACAGTATACTAACCTCGAAAAAGGGCATAGCAAAATTAATTTAAAATGGGTGGCGAAAGCCAAACACATTCTGGCTAGGCTTATAAATGCCCTAGGGCAGATAGCCAAGTATGAACCTATGAACAGTTTATTGAGTAAGGCCTAGAACAATTTTGGATTATTAATTTATACATTTTATTTTATTGAGTAGTATGTTTTCTTATCTTTGGTAATAAGGTATTTTGTTTGGTTTCTTAGTTGTCTATATGCTAGTAGAGTAGGAGCTGTTTTTTTTTTTTTTTTTTTTGTCCCAGAACTTCCATGCTTTGTCTCTTTGTTTCGTAAGTTGCTTAGTTGCTAAGGATAGCCATGGAGTGGGGTTGGCTTTAACTCTTTTTATTCTGATGGGGACTAGTGTGTTTAGAACATCTAGGAAGATCTTGTTCAACTCAGAAACAGCATAATCTATGAGGGAAGTCTTTAGTAACTTCCAGTTAAGGAGACATAGTGTACTAATAAACGTATCTTCATGAAAAGTAGTAAGTTTTCTTACCAAGCTGTAATTATTTGTTTAGAGGTTGCTGCTTTGGTATTTTATAGTGTAGACCAGTAAGTGATCATGTAGGCTGTCTGACAGAGCTCCATGGGATGATATTTTATTTCGAGAGGATATTAGTAGCCAATTAAGGGTTGATTCTCTGGCTGTGGCTTTGTTATATCTAGCTGGTGTGGTTATAATTAGGGTGAACTTGTACAGATGTATACTACTAGTTAGACTTTCAGAATGCATGGAAATACCTGTTGTTCATAAGGCTCATTTGCATATATCCCATGTGCCTCTGATACAAGAGGTTTGGTAGGTCACTCAGTGGAAGTTCTAGCTTTGCTGGAGTTTTCATTTTGTTTTTACCAACTGAAAGGGTGAAATAGATGCTGTTTAAAGTGATACACAGGTTAACAAATATGTTGCATTTGATTGACAAAGTACTTGACAAGTGTCTCAAGGCAGATAAATGTAGTCTGAGAGACTGACAGCTGTGTAGGGTTACCTCCAATTGCATATGCATTAGCAGGGTGACAAACATAAAACCGCAGAATGCAATGAGTGCTTACAGGAATGGTGGTAAGACAAAGAATTTGGGCAGTTAAGACACTGCAACACAGTGAACCAGAACTATAAGCTATGTGTAAGGCACATGCTTCATCTTAAGAGCTGGATGGAACAACATTTAGTACTAATGCCATAGGCTAAGGAGTTTGATCCTAATCTCTGGTTATAGTGACTGTGTAGATGACAAAGGGACACATTGAAGCTGTCCATTTGAGAGAGGTTCCCAGGTTGGGAGAAATCAGCTTCACTTCATGATGCAGTGATCTGACAGTTGATTATAATAAATGAGGAAATAAGGAAGTGAAGGACCTACACGGTGGTCTTTACTCTCCACAGAAAGCATTATTTTTTAACATTTTATGTGAATGCTACTTCCAACTGTTTTTCACAGCAGGGGCATTTGAACTATTGGCATTCACTATGGCACTTTGGACCCTAGCTACAGGCTGTGTGGAATTTCTATGATTATGTTCAGGCCTCCCTTGTTTTCCTCATTGCACACTATTCTCGTCCCACTTCCCAAAGTCACACTGCTTCGGTATGTTGCTACTCTGAAGCATCCTATGATTTTCGCTTTGCTCTGTGGTCCAGAATCTTGACTATTAAGACTCAACAAGGATTGTTATACATACCTAGATGAGAATTTATTAAATAAAACATAAATGTTGGCATTGATAGAAATGTATTTAAAACACTAAAAGGATATCTATATTAAAGCCAAGCTGGTTTCAAATGTGGATGGTGTGATTATAGAAATCAGACAAAAAAGAATCAGATCACAAAGAGAATAGTGGTAGCATAATAAAAACATAGGAGAGATTCCTGTGCATCAAGGCAGCACTGATGAAAAGGAGGGCAGGACTATAATAAACAATACCAGAACAATCAGAAGTGAATATACATATCATGGAGGGGAAGACTGCAAAAAATGCTCAAAGTGTCATCTCAGACTGAAAAAAAAACAACAGGAAAAAAGAAATTCCAAGATGTGAAAGGAGCATAACTGAAAATATTATTCAAATATTCTGTTTAAATAGAAGACACACACACACACACGCACACACACGCACACGCACACACACACACACACACACTCACACACGCACACTTATTATTCAGATGGGTCTACTCAGATTCACCAAAATTACATTTCAGAGAATCCAAGTTGGCCAACTCCACTTCTCTGAAACACCTTTAAATCGAAAGCATAGCGTGCTGAAATCCTTTCCCTGTGAAAGGAACCACTTGGCCAACATGATGAACTTTGCCCTTTCTTCAGTGTAGTGCGATCTCGGAGTTGGCATATTTATGTAGCGGGGGTGTGGTTGGTTTAGTTGTGGTCCGTTCAGGTTTTTTCATGGTGGCCAAGTGGTTCCTTTCACTGGGAAAGGATTTTGGTAGCCCATGCTTTCGATTTAACGGCATTTCGGAGAAGTGAAGTCAGCCAACTTGGATTTGCTGAAATTTAATTTCATTGAGTCAATGTAGACCCACATATGGCACCACCCAAACTTGCGCAAGTATTAGAGTGTCATATGACAGACAAATTTATGACAAAGGAAAACTATACTTTCATAACACAATACTACATTTTTAGTAAATATTTATTTGCCAGATTCTGCCATGATAATCCATATCTTTGTGCAACTTATTCCTTTCATTTACATCCCCTTTGATAAGCCATGATTCAGTCATCAGTAAATCTTACTGTGCAAGAAGTTTGCTTCATAGATTTTATCTGCATCCTTAAAAGGTCCTGTATAGTGAAAAAAGGATTTGAAACACGTGATTCTCATGTACAAATCACACATAATTGCATAGGATGGGTAGGAACTACATTGTGGAAGTAAGGGCAGCTGTATAATTCAAACAAGAAACTACCTGTATGGTAAAGAATGAAAAGCTAAGTACCATTCGTTAATGACTAACTTATTTAGAGTAAGGAGGGAAGCTATGGCCTCAGAACACATGGGCTAGAGAATATAAACGATTACAGCAGAGCATGATGGGATAACGATGAACGAAAACAATGGTACTGCTTTGTGGTCCTTACATGCATGCACTAATGTACAACTAGTTTAACATTTAAGACTGGCCACATTCATTATTAACAGAGATGTATTATCTAATGACAGTTTAAACACTGCACAGCTCACCCACACAGTTAGTTCATTTTCTGAATAAACTTTCAGTCCTAAGCAATCAAACTTCTGCATCCTTTTGTTCCTCAGTGGAGTTGTTTTATATCCACCCAATACATTCAGCAATTCCTGCATTATTTGAACCCATTTTGTCCATGAAATACCCCCTCATATTGTAAATAAGCTACAGATGACCTCCCCTCCTTACATTTCTCTTAAAGTGCACAGTCTTATTCTTACAAATCTGTAGAGCTGGGGTTGTTATAATGACTAAGTTGTTTATCTTACAAACACAAGGTACAGGGTTTGATTCTCACCTGTGGTCTAAATCTGACTAGGCATGTAATAATCTGCAGACTAAATGCCTAGCATTTACATATGAACCTGTTTCTATCCTCTTAAATGCAGTTAGAGGTGTTTTACAAAGTTTCACCCATAGTCCTTTCTTCATCTGTTTCCACAGAGTATGCATACTGTTTGAATTCATAAGGATACTGGAAAAAAGTTCTAAACAATTATGCTTCCCTTCCTAGGTTATTACCATCCTGTCTGCATCCAAAAAGAGCTCAGCTCAATTTTCCAGTATGCACACTTAAACTGTGTATATATTTCTTTCTAATGTTGTTACAAAAGCTGTTTTTAACCAGTAAAAAAGTCTAATGCTTCACTGAATCAATAGAGTACACTGCATAGCCTGACATACTGCCTACAGAAATGTTTTCAGTAGAGCTGGCTACTTGTGGTTTCACCTTTTATGTGGTGATAATTTCTAGACATTTTTTGTTTTGAATAATGTCTTCTGCCCTTCCACACATTACTGGCCCCCCACCCTCAGCTGGAGAAACACAATAATAAATCTTGTAGAAAACACACTCAGTAGCATTAGCCTCTGATTTGATTTTCCAGCTACATGCTGAGGAGGGAGACAGACAGGAAACAATGAGCACGTTTACTCAGGAGGGTCTTCGTGAGTTCACTGATGTGACTTCTTCATTTTTTTCCACTGCTGAAACCACAAAATGTGTTTGGCAAAGTTCCTTTTAACTTAGCAATTTCTTTTTTTTTTAATTTCCTTCTTTTGCCATCTGAATTCTACTATGATTTTCAAGGTTTAGCACAGGCCATTTCCCCTCTGCAGAATACAGTATTTGTTCTTGAAGGCTTGTCAAATTTAGAGATGCAAGGACTTTTGAATGGACTGCTTTGTAAAATTTACACTTGGAGCAGAACCTAATGTTGATTTCCTATACAGTCTTAATTCGCAAAATACTGCAGGCTGTTTACAGTCTAATGAAATAAATAGCAGTACTAGAAGTACTAAAAGCAGACAGTTTAACTGGTTAAGTCCAGGTACTGTTAAGAAGTCTTTGTGGTTTTGCTTCATTCTACTGCTCTGTTTATTTTTTATTCCTGATTTTCTTATGCACATTAATCTCTCCAGTCTATTTTATTTGGAAGTTTCTTTCAGTACTAAAGATGACGCTAATAATGAAAGGCAAATGCTGTAGATGAAGAAGCCACAGAAAACACTTTGAACAGCATGATTTTTGCTCTCGTTAGTCACAGAAGCAGACTCCACAGAACTCTCTATGTATTAATCATCCCCTTTATTAGTTTTATGCAGTGGAGGTTGAAATGCTTTCCATTCATATTACAAGCTAGTACCAGAGATAAATTAGCTTTATTGGCCGACTTCAAAGTATGGAGGGCTTAAAACATAGAACATCACAACTGCAGACCTAAATCTAACATTGTATGAATTCATCATAGTGTAGTTCAGCCCAAGGGGTTGCACAGACGGGGCTGATAATTGACGTTAATCAATATAATCATCTTTTTGTATTAAGATATACTTCTGATAAATAAGGCTAAACATTTCTAGCTAAACTAGAATGACTGCAACTACAGTATATATCAAGACGACAACAATGACAAAATCCAGTTTAACTCACATCTGATTCACAGGCTGATTCATTAGGTTGTGTTTTCTCCTGTAGCATCAAGAAAATCAGAAGGCTGTGCATTCCAGCCCAATAACATGCACTTGGATTCATATCCAGTACTGTAAGTGCAGTACAGAATGGAGTAAAGGTGAATTCTCAGACAAACAGACATACTATTCCATGTACTGATGCAGGATAGCATGAAATGTTATGGTTTGAATAAAAGTTTTCTGGCATTTGTTTACATTGTTAATTCAGTTTGGAGTTATTTTTTGGTTTGATAAATAAGTTACTGGAAATTAGGAGTAGTACAACACCAATTAGTTATTTCCATTCTAAGATTCGGAAGTAAACTTCAGCAAATAGAAATGATTAAATAAATCAATGCATACCTAACTGATATAATTAAAATCATCATGAAAGTAACACTCTGCTTACACTCTGAATGACATGTATACAGTATGTGTTTATAGCACATTATTGTTTTCCATTTTCCATATTTTCCTTTTTTCCTATCTCTTTCTACTTTTATCTAAACTCTTCACATTTCCATCTTTGCATCTACTCGCTCTTCTTTCAGAGCTGCCCACTTGTTGCCACTTACTCACAGCCCTCATCAAATGTTACCTTCAATCTATCAATATCGCATGCTATCTGTAGTCTGTCTTACTGAGGAAATGTCTAATTTCCTTTTCATTGATCTCAGTTCGTCCACCAATGAAATATACTTTATCAGTATTGTACATCTGTGCCACCATATCTTCCAACTCGTCTTTAACGCACTTACTTCCTTGTGTCACACACATTGCAATGATGCTCCTTACTTACTTATATCCCATTTCCCAGTCATATACTATCTCCACACAAATATAAAAACAATCTTTTTTTTACTGTTTGATGACAAATATTCTATTCTCTCCTGTTCCTTCAATTAATTCTCAAATTTCTGTGATTACTCTCAGCCCATCTCTTTTCTTACTTAAGGAAATCTGCATTTGTAATTCTAAATTTTATCCATTCCTATACAGCCAGCAGCCTGTCTCCATCATCTGCTTAAAGATTATTCCTCATTTTTCCTACCTGGAAAAATGTATATAGTGCTCAGTCAAGTGTTTTCTAATTTCTGTTTATTTATTTGTTTGTCGAACAGGGTACAAAACTAATCTAGTTTAACCATTATGGGCTCAACCCGGGGTTTATACCCAAGCATCTACAAAACAAAATATTGAATGCATTTAAGCAGCACAATTATATGCAAGATATTCATAATCTCTAAAAGAGTCTCCAACTAAACCAAACAATTCAATGTCACAGTCACATTTTAGATTTCCCTTCAGTTAAATCTCACTGTCGTATGTGCTGCAATGCTTGTCATTAAAATTTGCATTATTTTTCTTAGAATTATTCTCTATACATCTCTATTGCAGACATGTTCTACTTTGTCAGGCATTCATCAAAGTCAAAGTCAAAGTAAACATTATTGTCGATCAGATATACACAGCACATATAGTTGTTATTGTTTTTCTTTCGGCTTTTCCTGGTTAGGGGTCACTACAGCGGAACTCCGGTCCGCTAATGATTGGCAGTAGATTTTTACAGTACTGAGGTGTCAGCCCGATGCCCAACCTTCAACGAAGGCACGCCCATTCACGCATGTCTTTCAAATACCACTCGACTGCGGGGAGGACATGCAGACTCCACACAGAAGGAGCTCCAGCCGAGAATCGAACGGGAGAACCTCTTACTGTAATGCGACAATGCTACCACTGCACAACTAAAATATTAATAACAGAATAAATTACCACAATTGGACAGGAAGACATTAGACAATATTATACTAATAGGTATTTATGTTACACACAACAAATTAATGAGCAGAAATGTAAGGGTAGAACTCTAATTCAGTTAAACTTGCAAATCACTGTGTATTTTGGAGGAAGTAGTGCGCCTCTTTGGGACTAAGCAAAGACCTCCATTGTCCTGGGAGTCTTCTCATTTTGCCTGGAGCTCACTAGCAAACATGAGTACAATAAAATCTATTCCAAAGCCGCAAAAACATTAGCCCTGAATGACTACAAGGTCAAATTTCTAGCAATATCAATAACTTCATATTTCCTACAAAATCAAAACACTTAGTTATCCTAATGTATTTTTGTATGGCACTAATCCTTTGACTGTCCCAACACCCACAGTAGTAACACAGCCAAACTCTGAAAGAGTATCCTGAAAACAAGCTGGCTGCCCTACATGTTCATGCACTACAGCATCTCTAAGATCACTTACTTGCTAATTTTAGAGCAAAACAAGAGATTGTCTGAAACTGTTGCACAGCCTTATGGAGAGTTACATGAAAGTTATAGAACTGTGGAGTTACTATATATAAGTTCAAGAGTGTGAACAGATGCCCCCACATGGAGTGGAGAAAGAGCTTTACTCATGGCAAAAATAGCCATTAATTTGAAGTACACCATTTATTTACATGCATTTTTTTTCAAGATATTAGAGAGATTGCAGAGATCTGCTTATAATCTCTCATAGTGGGAGCAAATAAGTTATTTTTTGTCCCTGAAGTTGTGCAGTCTCATTTCAGTAGTGATGGCATGTTGTTACAGCCCTCCAGAAGCAAAAGGCAGTTGCCATTATTCATCTACTTAGCAAATTCAGATTAATCCTCTTTTGTGCTTCATATTTTAGTTTTTTATTTATTTATTTTACATTTGTTAACTGGGAAAGTCTGACTGGATACATATCCATTTTCAGCGGAGGCCCGGGAGAAAAGCTCAATGTTTAAAATAAAATTTAGCCACACTTAAAATGCAGGTTACAGAGATATTTAGAAAATTTACAAAAATCAAAGATAAATTCAAATTAGGTTACATAACAAAGACAAAGTTCAAATTAAGGTTACATTTAGATAGGAGAAATACAAAAGCATTGTTGGTGATGGAATAAATATACAGGGAAAACAAACATTATGAGAAGTGTGCATATAAGAAAGAGGATTTTCATTTAGAAAGAAAGGATGAATGAATAAGAGAAGGTAGGTTAGATAAGAAGCAGATTAGATAGCATGGGTTGAATAGTAGGTTATATTCCAGATATTGGAAATTAGAGACATATAAAGAATTAAAAATATCTAGAATGAGGGTGTGGGAAGAAAATAAGGGTACTCACATTTGAGAGCTGAGTTTGGTTTAATAGTTTCTTGGTATAGTTTGGGTTAGTCTGGGTTTAGATATGTGCATGACTATTGTTTGTTTTAACTCTGTCTGATAATTGTATGGGTTAATCAGAGTTTAGACATGAACATAGCCAGTCATTGTGCATGTGTGTCTTTAGAGATATTTTGAATTGAGGCAAGGAGCATTTAGTGGTTAGTTCAGCAGGAAGGGAGTTCCATTTTTTCCAGCAGAGTTGGAGAATAAGGAATCTCTGGCTGAGTTGTTGGCTTTGGTCGTTTGTACTAGCATTCTTCTGGATGAGCGGAGGGATGCTAGGTTGCTATAGGGGGTAATAATATTAGACAGACTAGGGGTACTGGTAGGTTGGTAGAGGATTTTATGAATGACTACGAGTTAGTTATAGTATATTTGATTGGGTGGTTCTAGCCAGCCTAATTTGTGAAGATTATGACAGTGGTGGGTTCTGTATGCTGAGCCTGTGGCAAATCTTACTATATTGTTATAGCAGCTAGTGATTTTGTTGAGGTTTGAGTTAGATAGATTAGTGAGGATGGGTGATGCATAGAGAAGGGATGACAGAAGATGTGTGCAAGCTATGGCTGTTCTGGCAGTTGGGGTTAGAAATTTCTTAATCCTATACATGGAGCCTATTTTTTTGTTTTCTGTTTTTATGGTTTTGTCTATATGGGCATCGTAGTTTAGATTGTTATCAATGATTATACCTAGTAGTTTAGTGCAAGGTTCAGGAGAGATTATGGTGACATTTTTTGAAGAGACTGTAAATATTGGTGGTGTTAGCCTACGGGTGGAGGAGAAAAGTAGTAGTTTGGTTTTGTTTGGGTTCAATAAGAGATGGCAATTATTAAGCCAGTTCTCTACTTTGTTGAAGGTGGTTTGGGATAGGGATTGTAATTCTGTGGAAGTTGCGGCAGAGCAGATTAGCGTAGAGTCATCTGCGTATTGTATAGAAGTTGCGTGTGGGATAACTTTGGGCAGGTTATTGATGAATATAGAGAAAAGGAGGGGACCCAGAATAGAACCTTGGGGTACTCCAAGGGTGACAGGAAAAATAATGGATAGATAATCTTTCCACAGGACAGCTTGTTGTCTACCATGCAGGTAAGAGTGGAACCAGTTGATTTCTGGGTTATCTATGGACAGAGATTTGAGAGAGTCTAAGAGTAGGTTGTGATTTACCATATCGAATGCTTTTGACAAATCAAGGAAGAGGGCAGAGGAAAGCAGGTTTTGATTATGGTTGTGATTTTTTGTGTGAGAGAAGGAGAGAAGGGCAGTGGTTGTACTGTGGGCTGGTCTGAAACCATGCTGGGATGAGGCTAGGAGAGAATTGTGAGTAAGGTGGGCTAAAAGTTACTTTGGCTAAGGGAGATAGTATGGCGATAGGTCTGTAATTTGAAAGTTCAGAGGAGTTTCCTCCTTTATGAAGTGGAATAATATGAGCAATTTTCCAAATGGAGGGGATGTAGGATTCCTGGATAGTATGATTGATTAAGATGGAGATAGGATAAGCTATTACATTAGCGCGTTTTGTAGAAACTCTGCGGGATGTAGGTCTGCTGCCAGGGGGTAGGTTTTAATTTCCAAGTAAGATTGTTAGTGGGATCCATATAAGCTAGGTGTTCACTTGAATATTAGCCTACCTTTTTCAGGCATATCCTTGTTTTGCAGATACTATAGCACTTACAAATGGGCACATTTTATTTTATTTTTAGTTTGTTAACCAAGAAGGTGAACTGGTACAAATAACCCTTTCAGCCATGACCTATGCCAGATGGTGGGTATGAGAACATTAAATTGGACAAAACACAAATAACAAATCACCTTGGTGGTAACAAACTGATTATGGATAAAACAAGGTTATTCATACAAAAACAGCAAACTAAGACTGCATGTAGTTATTAAGGCATAATAATTACAGGTAAAATAGTAGCCATCAAACAAGTGAAGGCTACTTAGATTAACCACATATAAGGCTGGTTTCATGCTATATGTCAGGAGAGATGTAACAAGTGCAGTACTGGTCATTTCAAAGTAATTCCATTCAATATGCTTGGTAAGAAGTTAACTATGTGTCTCAACAGGTACAAGTCAATATTTAAGCACTGTATTCTAATATCAGTAATTTAATAACTTCTAGTGAAGGGTTTCTGCTAGCCCAAAAAACTCAAGTAAATTCAAAAGATATGTGAATTTGGGCCAATAAACGGTATTACCTCACATTTGTATTCCATTATTCTTGTATTTTCTGTTAGTGACCAAAACATAATTTCTTATTTTTTTCTGCCATCATGGATTGTAATTCACTGTGCGTTTTAAGCAGTCAGAAAATATCAAGAAGAAGGAAACACATCTTAGTATTGACTTACTTTTATTATCCCACTGTAAGAAATGAACATTATCATCAAAAGGATTATCAGCAAAGATTACCTTGAAGAATATTTACAATTCTTTGTATGCAGAGCGGCTCTACAGAAACGCCTCTGAGAAACTGAGGAATTTCATGATACATGTAATCTACACAATGAAGGATTTTCTACAGAAGAAAATCAGTAAAAAAACTTTAATCACTGGAAAAGATGTCTGCTGAGCCACAGCCTGTTTTTCTTCAAGAAATAAACATGAAGTACAAGTACAACAGACTGTTCATAACTGCTCTGTCCAAAAAGAAGAGACAACACAGCCTTTAACATGCCATATTCTCAAGCAATCAGGAAATGGATAACAGTACAGGACAAGGGCCTGTAACAGCTGGGCAACCCTCTATTGTTGAACTTTCCGTTTACACAATTATTCTTAGTGAACAATCAGTCCTTTTGAGAGACCTTACATTTTGCTCCAGTAAAACACTTGACTGAGTCCCATTTTATAGAGAACTTGAGGAATAGTTTTGTAGACTAAGGCTTAGGGAAATTTTTCATAACACAGAAAGTGAGGAGAACACAGATAATGTGAATCTAGAAACAGATACTAAAATATCTTCCATCATCACTACTCCAAGAGAACACAGTCCAAAACTGGATGGCTTTTCTGTTTTTGACAAAGTGTGAATCATCACATCCTTATTGTACAAAGACAGAACCATTACAAACTATTTCCCTAAGAAAGAATGGCAATAAAATCTTTGAACTCCAACCATAACTTTATCTTAAAAGAAGCAGACAAAGGGTTTGCAGTGGTTATCCTGAACTATACTGACTATACCACTGAAGCTAATCGACAGCATCACCAAAGCTAATAGACAGATTTCTGATTACACTTATATGCTCCAGCTAAACAGTATAAAGGAGAACCAAAGAACCTTATTTAATCCTTCACAGATCACATCCAGGACAAACTACTGCACTTTATTCCAAATTAGCCTAGGCTAGGAGTTTTTTACATTTATTTATTTAACATTTGTTTACCGGGAAATTCCAACTTGGAACAAAGCCAATTTTCAGAGGAGGTCTGAGGAGAAACACTCCAGATGTATGTCTTAGGAGCACCAGGAGGAAACCCACACAAATGCAGGGAAGACATGCAGACTCCGCACAGAAGGCACCCCCAGCCGAGAATCGAACCAGAGAACCTCTTTCTGTGAGGCAACCACTGCACCGTCCACATGCTACCAAAAATCCATAAGCCAGAAAACCCAGGAAAATTAATGATATCAGGCAAAGGAACCTTGACAGAAGGGAGTTCTGGGTTTATGGAGAAAATTCTGAAACCACTAGTGAATGAAAGTAACAGTTATATTAAAGATACCATTCATTTGTTTTGCTTTCTGTCAAGTTATCCTGACCTAAAATTTAATACTGTGTTACAACATGGATATTATATCACTCTACACAAGCAGCCTACAGATGAATGGCAGTGCTACCTACTTACCAGCGAAAACAGATCATCACTTTACTCTAGGGATAGTGGAATAACATGTACAATTTATTTTCACACACAGCTTTAATAGAACACATTATGTCCACATAAGGGGCACTGGAAAAGCTTCATAGCATGCACATTTCTTTGTGAGAGAACTAGCAGTTTCTACAATACTGCACACACACATCCTCACTTATTTTTGTTTTTTGATAATTCATTCATAATCTGGGACACAGTATCAACTTCCTCAAAACATTCCATCAAGGACTCAACAAAGTCCACAAATTTATTAAACTTTCTCTTTGGAGTGCTCAGTTTCAAGGTTATTATACACAGTGGGGCATTATATACATATGTCTATGGGAAACCAACTAGCACATAGACGTATATGCACAGACACAGCAGTCATCCCAGCCAAAGACATTAGCTATTTACAGTCAAGGACTGATTTTCCTGTATTTGTTCTAGTGAGGTAGAAAGAGACATACAGCCATGTGTACTCATAGTCACTCTGTCAGGGAGTTTGCCAAGGCAATAGGTAGAGCAAGGCAGCTATCAAGGGAGCAACTGCTCCAGGGTAAAAAGAATAACCCCTGTGGTAGAGTTCCACTGGTGACAACATACCACCCAGGAGTAAAAAAAACTCTGCAAAATCATAAGGGACCTCCAACCAATGTTTAGTTAGGATGACAAGTAAAGAAACATTTTCAAGCACTCCTACCATTGTCATTTAAACAACATCAAATCTAAAGAATCTTCTTGTGAGACGCGCACATAGATAAGAATGAAACAGTACAAAATGGCATAAAACCCTGCAACCATCCAAGGTGCAAAACATTTTGGATGAGTCGTAGTGCTTCTGATATAACAACTTCACAGAACAGAGGTTTCAAAGTACAGGGTTCTTTTAAATGCACTTCTAAAATGCGGTTTATATAATCAAATGCAGGAAATGTCCACAGGCCAGCCACTCAGAAGTATACCCAGAGGCATACAGTTACATGCAAAACAATGACTGAAAGTTAATGGCAGGAGATGTTTCCCAGTCTCATTATTCTGCATCAGACATTGCAGCTATGGTTCTTAAAGGACATTTTCATATACCTTTGGAAAGAAGAACAATGTAGATTAACCTTATTCTGTTGTTAAATCTGACAGTAAGTAGTCTGAGACTGGATATTGGTTTTAAGAGACAGTGTAGAACTTAAGCACTTTTCCCATTGTGGTATAACAAAGATCAAGCACTCCTCCCAAAGGATTGGGAGGGTGGCTTAATGGCTAAGGTGTTTGCCTTACAATCACAAGATGCAGGGTTTGAGTCTCACAAGGCATAATTGGCTAGGCTTAAAATGGCTTGCAAGGGCAGTTAGCTTAGTACTAATCTATGACTCTATAACAAATGTTTCTTATTCCAATAATGAATGATTTGATGACAAATGTTCCCTGAATCCAGAAAGGCAGTAATTACTTTGAGATTGCAAAGGTTTATGTTTTGGCACCTGTGTTTTACTAATGATTTTTGACTCGTTATTTTTACATATGACAGCATTCTAGTCAGAACACTAATAACCATAGGATTTAAAGTCAGTAAGGACTTAATGTTCAGACAATTTTAACTTAATGTTCAGACAATTTTAGTAGTATAACAAAATGTTATTCAGTGCTACTACTCTTAATAGGTATCTATCTGAACCTTAGATTGACACGTCAATACTGTCAATGCATTTTTTCAAGAAAGTGTTAAAATGATAACTAGTGGACAAAAATATGTGAGCCTAGATATTTAAATAATATACTAGATATGTTATCTGGCACAGTATATTAATTAAACATCTAGGCTCCCACATGATTGCCTTACGATCATTTTTAAAACTGTCTTGCAGAAATGCATTGTTCTATATTTTTAGAAAAAGGTGAAATCATTCCAGCTTATAAAAATGGGAGTTATTGTAGTATGTACAACTACTGCCTAATCAGTCTAACTTCTTTGTTTTGCACATGTTCCAAAAGATACATTTTGAACTTGGTAAAAATCAAAAGAAAATAACAAAAAAACACCACCGCCAGCCGAAGAAACAGTCTCAATGTTTAATAATTTAAAAACACCATATAAACACTTAGCGCTTTCACCCAATATCATACTGTGCTTATTCAGAGTGACTACATTACTTGAATCAGCTCATTTAAATAAGCACTAATCACATGATCTTTCATTTCGACATATTAATCTGCTTATTAAACTTTCAACTTGGCTGATAGCAATGGCGTGAATGGTGCTGCAGTGGATATCTATCAGTATGACTTTATGAAGAATTATTCTACATCCACCTGCCTAATCAGTTTTTAGGATCATGATAGCAAGGCTGTTGATAATGCACTGGGTGTTATAATAGCATATTTAGATCTCTCCAAACCATGTTATAGCGTGCTACATTCACTTATTATATAACACTTGATGATGCTTAGTATTAATACACTTATATTAAACTGGATTAACTCATGGCTTTCTAACAAGCAATTTAATTGAAAAAAATTAGCAGCCATCATTCACACTGTCTGACATTCACTTAGGGGTCCCCACAGGGGACTGGTTTAGGTCTAACACTTTTTAACTTGGTTCTCCCATCTGCCTACACATAAAAGTATTTGGATTGCCAAACAAACAGATTATACACAGTTAGGATCAGTTATTACTAATGACACTGGTTATAATATGTTTATTAACCAACAAAATGGCAGAATAGGAGTGGATTTAACATCAATATTGTTACATGTAACTTCACAACTTTTGGGCTTTTGAAAATCAAGCACAACATCTTATTAGGAGGACTTCTTTACTTAAAGATCTTGATGTCTACATCAACTCCAAACTGAATTTTAAATCTGAATCTAAAGTGTTAGAAGTACGTGGACCAATTTTCAGAAGTTTTCAGTGAAGATCATCTTCATTACTTACAAATTATTTGTAACTTCTTTTAAGCCAGTTGTTGCGTCAAATTTTACATTTTGCTCCAATTCTAAAAGGTGATTTAATTCTCCTAGAGGGAGTATAAAGAGCATTTACTAGATGCCTATATGATGCTCATAATCTTAACTACTCTGACAGACTTCAGCTCTTAGACGTTTATTTTCATTCACTACTGTTTTATAAAAGGCAGTTTACACCTAGGGATTAAATTTTACACAATGAGAATTTAAGAAACCTGCTGGCTTTGGAGTTAACATATTGCAAAAGATCATTATGAAAATGTAATCTTTGTTATCTTGATTCTTATAGATATGTAAGACATTTCAAAGTTATTTCTTGTGACATTGCTCACATATGAAATAAATTATCAGTTCAAATACATAACTTCAAGACTATGAATACATTTAAGATATTGGTAGATTCTTTGGTTGGCTATCCAATATATTCTGCTGAACTAAGGCCTCTGGCCTAAACACAGTATACCTTGAACTACGAACTATGAACTGTTAACACATTTTCTACCCTCTTTCTTCTCTCTCTCTCTCTCTCTCCCTTTCTTTCATGTAGCTTAATCACAACATGTACAGTGAACTAAATGCACACAACATTCATACATTCTAACATAATATCTTGTTTTCATGGTAGTCATTACCTTTTTCATTACACATCACTCCGCAGTGAACTGGACATTACTGAAAATTCACAAATTGCAATAATCAAAACATTTATCTGACAATGACTGCTTGTTTAGTCAGACTTACATAACAAATTACAAATTCTAAGTGAACGTTATATACGTAACATAATGATAGATCTGTGTTGTCTGTTTCCATTCTTCTTCAACTGATGGGTCTTCGGATCTCACCTCAGATATGACTTTGGCCACTGCAGACTTCAGGATCCACAGCTCAGGCTCCTTTACTTACCCATAATCCCCTCTTGTCCCCAACATTACCTCAGATCAAGTTTACCTCCACACAATAATAGAGCAATAATATATATGGAGAGAAAGTTTACAAATTCAAAGAATGTAAGATTTTTTGGAGTTCCTGAAAAAGCATAGGAATAAAATATGATTTCATTTTTCACATCATAGATTCTTCAAGTATTTAACTTACAAGAAGGCTTTTCTTTTGGAATTGAAAGAGCTTATCGTTCAGTTGGAAAACTTATTCCTACAAACCCAAATGCCACTCCCAAGTTCATAGTGGTGAAATTTTTCTCCTTCCTGGATAAAGAACGTGTATTAAAATCTGCTTAGTCAAAAGCACGACTAAAAATGGGACAGAACATTAAAAGATTTGATAATCACTATGCAGCAAAAGCCTTAGAAAAAGAAAATAATTCTGGCTAACAAAATAATATCAAATATCACTTCTTATTTCCAACAGGACTTAAAATATTCCATTCTACAGGTGAAATGATTTTCAATACAATTAAGGAAGCAAAGCACTTTGTCTCATCCCTTAATCTACCTTCTCCTTCACAAGAAGAAATGGACTTTTCTACAAATAAAATGAAGAGGCAACCGGAAAAACACAATGGAAATAGTAATTCTCACAAGAAACAAAAAAACGGTTTCATCTCATGACATTCTAATTAATAAGAAGAAAATATGAAACTGAATTTATTGTTCTTTTTATTGTCATTACTTATTTATCTAATAAAAAAATACTGTTACAGTCAACTAACTCCACCCCATTAGGAACATCTTTCTAAAATAATAGTGAGAAAAATAACATAACTAATAAATTCATTTTAACAGCAAACTGCAAAGTAAGCACTAACTTTATATAACAAATAATCCAACAATTAGCAAAGTATGTTTCTGCATTACAGAAATAGATCTTAATTTTAATCTGTCAATAGTACTTAAGTTATCATTTCTTAGGTGGGGATGAGTTTATATGTTTGCAAGTAGAATAATTTCATACATTTTTAACTATGAGTGAGGATGTTTAACAAAGTCTTGATTCCCATTTTTGGCATGAATGTGAATGTGATGGTAAGGATTCTTGTAATATATTTGGTGGAGTTAGTTGACTACAACAGTGGAATTTTAAATGTATTAAGAGAAAGACCCGATTTATAATGTTTGAGATTTCCACACACTTGATGTATCTTTTCTCTTCCATTGTTTTCCTACTTTTATGGCTTTACTCAGTCACTCACACTCTTGAAGTAAAGTAGTGCATACAGCTGTTACAGCTGCACTTGATTTGATTACATTTGGGTAGCAGCAAACAGAACTTAGCATAATGTTCTTTTTCTGTCGTATAAGATATTAGCTACTGTAATTAATCTTGGTTTTCAGATGGGAATGAGAAAAGTCTTAGAGAGGGGTAATCCATTATGAATTGCTATGTATTATGATTTTCAAGGAGCTAGGTTATTTCTGGTCTGTTGACAGAGGGAGCTATTTTCTGGGTCAAGGGGCTATGTTTCTGTCCTCTATCCTTTTAACTAAATATACAGAATTATGTGTTGTTGCCATAGCAGCAAATATACTAAGTCTGTAAGTAATTAGTCATTCAGTAGACAACATTATGGGATCCAATGGAAGAGGAAGGGGGTAAAGCTAAGTGTTTAACTTCTGTTGGAACCATTTCCTTTACTCTCTCTCTCTCTCTCTCTCTCTATATATATATATATATATATATATATATATGTGTGTGTGTGTGTGTGTGTGTGTTCACTTTAAATAATCGAATGTTCAGAACATTGACATTCTGATCATCGAGACCAGAACATCGATGTTCAGAACATCGAAGGTTTAAAGTGGAGGTGCCAGGTAAATGAGATTGTGGAATGTTGGGTGTGTATGCAGGGCAGCAAGGTGCCCTGCATGTTGCATGTGTGTGTGCCATCTGAGTGTTGGCATTGCAGGTAGGGTATGGGAAATCTCCTGTTTAGCGCTACCGCATATAGTGGTAAATGGGAGATTTCCCTTACCCCACTGCAGTGTGATCTCGGAGTTGGAATATTAAAGTAGGGGGGATGTGGGGGGGCAAAGATCTCTTAGTCTCGATGATCAGAACATTGATGTTCTGAGCATTCGATGATTCAAAGTGAATCCATGTGTGTATACATACACACACATATATATATATATATATATATATATATATATATATATATATGGGTCTACTTCATATGACTGATATTTCATTTGACTGACTTTCATTTGACTGAGACCATAATACCAAATTTTCAAAATACTGAAAACTCACTTGACTGAAACTCATAATACTGAAACATTACAATGTTAAATTTCAACATACTAAATTGTAAACTATAGACACGCATACTTACAACACCAGTGACTAATTCTTTCCACAACTTAAAAACTACTTACATACCCTCTTAACAGAAACCGGATGAAATAAAACCAAACTAGGTGGGGGGGGGGGCTATGCCTCCCCCACACCCCCCAACTATACATTCTAACTCCCGGATCACATTACAGTTGGGAAAAGGGTATATACCCTTTACTTACCTTACAGTAGTCTACACACCACCACTACTATATTAAAATTTAGCATTTAGTTTGTCTATTTAAAACATAGGGAAGGTTGGAGAAGACAGGACAGACTGATTTGTTCGATGAGAAATTTTGGAGATTTTAATAAAATATTTTTAAAATAATTTCATTAACTAGTTAGTTTTTCACAAAATGGAACTGAATATTCTTTCTTTAAATATAAATTCAAATAATCAGCCTAAAAAGGCAAATCTACCTAAATACCTTTCAATCAATAAAGCATGGGGTAGTCTTCCTTCAAGAATCACATATTAGAAGTGAAGATAGAGACACATTTAAATTCTTAGACTATGAAATTCTATCTCAATCTACCAATAAATCAAAATGATGATGAACAATGATTCTTTGGATTAAAATGCAGCAATGCCTAGCATTTCATTAAAAAGAAGATCAAGGTGGTTTATTTACAGTGATTGCAATAGAATATGATGAAAAAATATGGACTTTGGTGAACTTATTTTCCAGCTAGAATTCATATAAATAACACTTTAGATAACATGAAGGAAATTTTAAATATGGGTGGAGATTTTAATTGCATTATGGGAAAATCTGAAACTAGTGCTAGAAGAGATCATATAATTTTAGCTTCTGCTAAATTATTACAATAATTGTTTAGAAATTTAAAATATAATATATACATTTTTGTCTAAGAGATTCTAATTTTTTTTTCATTATTTGCATGTATTTGGTATACATTATAGAACTGACAAAATCATTATATCTCAAGAATTTGCTCAAAATGTTTAAATTATAATAGTATACACTGCCCTATCTCTGATCACAATGCTCTCTTTAATTTAAAAGTAAACAATAACAAAAAACCTGCTCACACTACTAGGATTCTAACCTACACAACAAAATTAGAAGATTTTAAATCTTGTTTTTTAAATGAGATTGGTTTCTTTTTAGACACTAATATTAAAGAAGGAACACATCTATTAATGGTATGGGACTCCACCAAAGTCTATTTATACAGCAGCATAATGTCTTGATATAGTAAGAAACAGTAACAATTAGAAAAGATAACATGAAGATGGAAGAAGAAATTCAAAAACTTAAAAACAATTTCAAAAAGGCAATTAAATCTTTATTAAATCAAACATTTTATCAAACAATGCCAAAAAGTACTAATACACAAAACATCTCTAGCACTGGAGAAACTCAAAAGCTATGTTTATGCTATAACACCAAGAGGTGTGCATATCATTATAAGAATATCTAAAATGTACTCAAGAAAATCTCGTATCATAAATATTTTAAGCACCAAAAATAATAAATCTCTGATTGATACTGAAGATATCCTTTTGAATTTAAATCTTACTATAAGAAAATTAAATCTCTCAAACAATAGTACAACACCAGATAATACGCATAACAAATATTTTTGGATAATTTAATTAATTCCCCAAATTTCTGACATAGAAAATAATAACATCATGAAAACTATTTCTTTATCTGAAATCAAATAAAAAATTACATTATTAAAAACTAATAAAGCTATGGGTATAGATGGAATAATTCCTGAAATATACAAGTTATTCTTAGAAAAAGCAATATTTGTTAGCATGTTAACTACAATTCAAAACAACTTTATTTTTATTTATTGTTATAATAATTTATAGAACTAATCCTATTTTTATTTTAATGGTGTTGTTGATATGCTGATCAAAGGAGAGGTTATTATCAATATTTATTCCTAAAAGTTTGTTTGTTTGGATCAGGGTGATGAGAGTGGCATTATTTGAGGGAGATGGTGAAGTGTGGACGTGGGACCGTGAGAAAAGGAGAAAGAAAAGTTTTAGTTTTTTGGCATTGAGGGAGGAGGGAGGACGTCGTTGAACCACGTTTAAGACATTTTTGAAGAAATTTTGAGTAATAGATGAATGAAGCAGAGCAGATAAGATGAGAGCATAAGCATATTGTCATCTGCATTGAATGCAGGGGTTGCTTGTTGATGCTGGATTGAGAGTGATGATCAACAGAGAAGGGAGAGAAGAAGAATGGAGGAAATGGGTATTGAGAGAAGTAATTGTGAGTGAAGAAATTTCCAGAACTGCTTGTTGTCTATTGCTGAGGTAGGGTGTAAACCATTTGGATGTAAGAGTGTTAATTAAAATGGAGTGGTTGACCATATCAAAAGCTTTTTGCTTTTAGTTTCCTTAGAGAGCCATGGGCAATATTGGGTTTCATTCTCTGATGGCGTTCAGGAGCATGTTGTTTGTCAATGGATAAAAAAAAGTGGCATTAAAGTAAGATACTGCATTTTCAAAGAGGAAGAGATTTTAAGGGGCTTTGGTTGCATTTTGAGAGTTTTTTTTTTGAAAAATAGGTGTGTTAAGTTTTTTTTTATTTTTTTTTTTTGAATGTTTAGGGAGGAGTTTCAGTCTTTTCTCTTTCTCTAGTGATATAGAAATGATTCTGATCATCAATATCATCAGGCAGTTTTCCTTTTGTGTAGTTGTTGTTTTTTATGAGTATCAATCTAAAATACTCTCTTTCTTGTTTAGGCTTGTTGATTCTAGTGTGGTTTGAGTAAGTGGTTGAAAGGTTATAATAGATATCATATGGATAGGGTTCATATTTTTTGAAGGATTTTCTAGCATTAGTCAGCAGTTATAGTTTTAATAGTTTTTTGGGGGAAAGGGGTCTTGAGCAGAAAGGAGTAGGTTCAAGGGTTGGTATGTTGGTATATGGTTATAATGTTTAGATGGTAGATATGTATAATTTAAAGGGATTTTTTGTTGTTTTTGTGTTTTTTTTTTCTTATGTTTGGTCATTTGTTAAGGGGGTTACATAAGCTATAGCCTTGGGGTAAGATCTCTCAGTGTTTTGTATGTGGTTTTTGCAGGTCTCTGAGGAGAGGCAGAGAGTCATCAAATGAATGGATATAGGAGGATTGAATTGAGAGCTATATTTTATTATTATACTATGAATGTTAAGGTGTCCTATATGGAGAGTCATTAATTTTTAGGTATATTAGTTTTGGGAGGGGGATGTTGGCCCAGGATTAGGGTGGATGTCTCCATCTTGTAATGTATTGAAGGATTGGTCTGGTTTGTAAATGGTTCTTTTTTAGAGTTTTTAGTTTCTTAGTGGTATTGATGGACATACCATTCTAAGGAGAGTCTGTGTGAGAGTGGTAAGATATAGTTGGGGTTAAAAAACAAGTTGGTAAAATGGTTGGGGTGAAGTATGTGAGAGAGTTGGTTGATGTTTGTTGAGATAGTGGGTGGAAAGAAAGAGGACTTTCAAAAAAAAGTCAAAAATATGTTGAGAACAGGATGGTAAGGAGGAAGGTACTGTGAGGTGAGTGTGAGGAAAGTAAGTGGGATGGGAGGAGGAGGGCAAGTAGTAAGGAAGGAAGTAGTAAAAGGATAGAAAGGGGAGAAGATGTAAACCTAGAAGGGAGAGAGGAGGAAGAGGGAGGGAGGGAGGGGTAAGAGGGTAAAAAGGAGGGTAGTGTAGGTAGGGTAGTGTAAGAGGAGTAGAGAGTAAGAGAAGAAGAGATGAGGAGGGAGAGAGGAGGAAGGAGGAGGGGGAGGAGAGGGAGGGTGGCTAAGATATTGGAAGTAAGAAGTAGGGGTGTGTTTAGAGAGGGTATAAGTAGGACCCTGGGGGGTGGTGGGGGGGGGGGGAGGGAGGAGGGAGTGAGCCCGGGAGACGAAATGCAGGGCATACACAACTGAAAGGAAGGATGGGAAAAGAGAGACAATCAGTAATGCTGGTAAGTAAGGTAATATAATGTATATGAAAGCGTAAAGAGGTTGTTACTCCACCTTCATGGAAATATTCTCTGATATCCCCATTACCCAGAAATAACAATGACTTATCTCTGTTCTGCCTATAGCCCAATATCTCTTTTACATGTGGACTACAAAATCTTTGTCAATTTTAGTGAACAGATTAAAAATTATATCTTAAAGTTAATGAATATCAGAAAAGCTTTATTCCTGAAAGGCAAACTCAAGATAATATTAAAAGGTAAATAATCATAGACTTAGCAAATAAAATAAATTATAATTTAACCTTAATAAGCCTAAACATAGAAAAGGCCTTTGATACGATTAACTGGAGTTTTATTTTCTTATCTCTGATTTCTTCTGGATTTTCTCAAGATTTTAAAAATGTAATAAAAAAAAATTATTTGGATAGCAGGGCTTATGTTAAAATAGGTTCTCTTCTTTCTGATTCATTTAAGATTGTGAAAGGGGCCATACACGTTTGCTACTTTCATCTATTTTATTTACTTTAGGATTTGAATTAATAGCTGTACAAATAAGATCTATTGAACACATTTGTGGATTCTTGTTGAGTAAGGAATACCAGTCCAAACATTGTTATTTGTGGATGATATGTTAATAGTATCTAGGTTAGATACTAGTATTCCTGAAAATTTCAATATCACTGAAAAAAATTGCAAACAATTCAAGTCTTCATCTTAATAACAACAAAACTATTTTTTTATCAATGGATAAAAATAAACTTTAATTAAAGTCTTGGAAAAATCATTAGAAAAATCATTAGACATAAAGTTCATAGAGCTGGAAAATCTTGAAATATTTTTAGGGAATTCCTGGGAGACAGTCAGAGATATTCATTATGATAAAGTATTACTAGACACTAATAAGTTAATTCAGATTTGGAATAATGAGATATACATTTTTAAAGAAAGACTTCAGTTTATTAAAATGGTTTTATTACCTAAAATAATTTATATAATTCATATTACTGTGATTCCACCTTCCAAACTACAATTACATAAATTTAATAATATGTCATTAAAATGTTTATCAGGTTCCAAAAATAGAATTTTAGTAGAAATCTACAGTTGGATAATAATCCACATCTGATCATTTATTTCTGTATTATTATCTACAATAATAAAACATTCCTCTATTCTCTCTAATTTAAGAAAATGTTGATAAAACCAGACTTTGGCATGGGTTTGGGATTTGTAGTCTGTTACAACCAAGATGTAGGGAAGATAGTTGACACCATTTACAACAATTTAGACATCTTGCAATTTCATGCAAATGTAGCCCAAAAAGTGAGGGGAGAACCTAAAATAATTTACAAAAGAGATAGGTCCTTCAAAGAGATCTTTGAGGGGATTATGAACAACAAGGATGTAGGTAAGAGCAGAGCTAAGGGGAATTTTAAGTGCCATCATTGTAGCTATTGTTATCACATTCTGGAGACTGGGGACAGATTTGAGTTAAATGGGAGAACCTTGAGGCTATAATGGCATTTCAGTTGTTGCACTGCCAATGTGGTCTATCTGGCTAAGTGCTTAAAGTGTCAAGTATTTTATGTGGGGAAGACGGCAAGACCATTTAAGAACAGGATAGGGGAACACCTACTGGACTTTAAACATAAGAAGCAGACCAACGCACTTGCCAGACATATAAACCATTATAGTGACTACGTATTTAAATTTTTGGTGATTCAGCATTTATCAAAGGACCCACAGTGGAGATGTTTGTCCATTTGGACATCTGTGAATTAAGATGGCAGCTTAGATTGGATGCAACTAACTTCCCAGGAATAAATGAGGCTGTTAGTATCTCCAGTATATTAAAATTAAGACACATTTTGGGGTAATTGTTTGTGAAAAATGTACATGCATAAATAAAATGCAATAAAATTACCAATGAAATAATTAGAATAAAGATTAAATTAATATCTATCAAGGTTTTATCAACACAAAGTACCTTTAGGTTAGTGAATTCATTACCTTTAATATTGCATTTTAATACTTATTAATATTTTTGTTTTTTATTTGTTTAAAATGGTACATGAAATGTCTATGAGGAGGACTGTCTGATGTTAGGGTTTTAAGTTTATTAATGTTTATTAATAATGGAAGTGTCTGCCTTCATCATATGTGTTTTTTAAGTATAAACCACACTTATTAAGTATTATATTTTTCTATGTCATTCTTGATTTTATTGTTATTATTTACTGTTCTTTTCCATACAGACCTTCCAGAGGTTATTTTTGAGGGTTTTTTATTGGGTGTGCCACTTTTAGGCTTAATTGGCAACCAATTAAAAGTGTATATAAGGCTGGGTTTTAGGTATCTTTAAAGTGTGTGTTTTCAAATTTGTTCTAAGGAAGTCCTGTAACTGGGAAGAAAGCGCTTAACTACTGAATAAGCACTTTTTATTCAGCTGTTCGAGTGACTGGCTCTACATTTCTGGAGTTGTTCTGAAGTTATTTTTATCCTCTCATGTTTTAGTATGAATACCATATTGGGTCTCCCCTGAAAAGTCACCACTGGCAAAGTGGGACTGACCCAGTCAACAAAAGGTAAGTAAATAAATAAAACACAATAACTCAAATATACCATTAAACCAGCATAAAATAAATAAATAAAATAAGGCAAAATGTAGGTTGGTACTCAAATTAAACATACTTTATATAAATAAATGCACTAAAAGATTCAATTTAAGTAAATTACATGATCAGGAACAGAAAAATATAAATCAGAAGGGTAAAAACAACCTACAGATGAAGGTGAAAGCATAAACCCCACAAAATGGAAATGAAGCAGTGCAGCTATGGACAAAAAGTAAAGTATGCCAGAAGAAAAGACTAGTAGTTCCCACTGCAATCGAATAAAAAAGCTATCTAAGAAGTAAAGTTAAAAATACACAAGTGTAAAACACTGCATTCAAGTAATATAAATACATACAAAATCACCTCAGAAATCCAATTAAAAAATCTAACAAGCATACAATCAGTCAAACCAGCTTAAGACAAATTATTAATTTCTAAGAGTTGACACCAAAACAATTATCCTTGTAAACATTTTTCCCTCTGTGTTTCTTGCAAAAGAGTACTTATGTTTGCAGAGCACTGTGCTACTAATATTCAGGTCTCATCATGCGGACTCATTTACCTACCATTATTCAGTTAATGAGGAGTCATATTCATGTTTATTCTCAGGCTAGGAAACAGTTCCCTGCAATTCTGAGTCACAGTAAATTTAAATGGGAAGAAAAATATTTTAAAGTGAGCAATTAAAACATCTTTTTCTTCCTTACCTGTTCAGCACAAATCATTTTATATTTAAAATGAGAAATAAACAGCACATAAAAGGTAAGACAAATAATGAAATAAATAAAAGTATAACAAAAATACATAAGCCATCATTCTTTCTCTTTTTTTCAGAGACAATCAGAAAGAGAATGAAAATACTTTTAATAATAGCATATCAATAAAGTTAAAATTAAACATATGTACTTACTATAACATTAGATTTTCATGACACATATCTGTCCACTTCAGTAGTAGGACTTGCTGTCATAGCATGCACTATCACCATTCTCAATTTCAGATTCCACCCCTCACTTTCTTAATTTTTCATACTTACTTTTCTCTTTCTAGATTAAGTTTGCCTAGGAGGTGTCTAAATAGCCCTGCATAATGCATGATCTATACTAACATATCTGGCAGGCTTCTGAAAGGCTTGATTAGATCTCTTCAGGATGTTAAATGGAAAGGGAAGGTGAGTATGTGTGCTGAAGTGGGCAGATGGGGAAGATGACACTCTGATATTATGGATCTATAATATAACATCAAAGTTGCCAAACGTCGAATGTTATAATATCAAACCAACTACATCGGATGAAAATAGCGAAGCCCTGGAACATCGAATTCTTACCTAGGGCAAGATTTTGGTGGACCGTTCTGTGGCATCGCTATTTCCTACACTGCAGTGCGATAGTTATGGACCTTAGGGTTAGTGTGCAGATTAAAATAAGCGGATTGGTAGAAATGTATGAAAGGTTTAGTGTAGGGTTAGAAGTAAAGTTTTGTTAAGTGTACGTGTGTGTTTATTAGTTTGTTTGTGTATGGTTTCGTACGGGTAAGTGGGTGATAGTTACGGACCTTAGGGTTAGGGTGCGGGTTAAGGTTAGTGGATAGACAGGAATGTATGTACGGGTTAGTGTAGGGTTAGAAGTAGGGTTTTGTTAAGTGTATGTGTGTGTATTTATTAGTTTGTTTGTGTATAGTTTAGTAGGGTAAGTATGCGATAGTTACGGACCTTAGGGTTAGGGTGCGGGTTAAGGTAAGTGGATAGGTAGGAATGTATGTATGGTTTAGTGTAGGGTTAGAAGCAGGGTTTTGTTAAGTGTATGTGTGTGGTTTATTTATTTTGGTGTGCTTGTGCTGTGTGTATGTTTCTCAGAACAGCAAATTTTTTCCCTGGAAAAAAATTCGCTATTCTGAGTGTTTGATGTTATCCTATTTCAAAATTCCAAGTTCGAGCTTATGGTGTTCGATATTTTGGAATTTCGAATATATGATATAGACCTGCTATAATGGTAACTACATAATGTTTCCATCTTATATGATCCAGTTCATTCTCTTCAGTGACAGGATAGAATCTACAAGTGCTACTGTTTAGTGGATTCATGGAAGGATTCTTCAAAGAATAATGGTCCCAAAGGTCAACCTGGAACTGGAGGTCACATCAAGCTTGTAGTGTATTGCAAAAGTGTGCAGTGAAGCACACATCACAGCAACACAAACTGCATCCACAGAAGAGTTTCTTAAGTAAACTAACAAAGTTGGGAAGGTCCTTGTTGAATGCTCCTTCAGCTTGCCTGGAAAAGTGTTGTAGTATTTAGACTAATAAAAGGTAATGAAGTCAAATAACTGTCTAGACAGAGAAGCAAAAGGAGAGAGGAAAAGTTGTTTACTCCTTTGAATATTTTTGTTCTGTGCAGATAAAACTGTAACTGTTTGTGAAAGTCTAGACAGTACAACTTGAAGTCTGCTTTCTTAGAAAAGTATGGAAAGAAAATTTGCAAATTGGTGGATTATTTTATACTTAAATATCAGGTTACCATTGGTGTGAAGGATGGATTAGTCTGTAGGCAGACTATGTCCTTATGAAATGAAGAGAATGAGTTGTTAAGGCCTGAAGCTTATATACCCTTCAGGTGAAAATCTTGCCCCCAAAACTAATGTTTTCCAAGTCAAGAACTTCAGGTCTACTCTGGCCACTGTTTCAAACAAAGCAGTTATTTTTTTCTAGAAAAAAATTCATATCCCAACATGTTCCCTAAATGGGGGACTCAACAACAAAGAAAAAATGCTTCGTAGAAAGGCCCTGTTGACATTCATACAAGCCAGAGATGAGATATTCAGACCTTAATGAAAGTTGTTGATTACTGCTAAATGAACCATCAGATTTGAATAACTGGATCTGTTGTCAAATATATCAGCTACAAATTACAGAATTACTGTAACAGGTTCCCTGTAAGAACAAAACTCTTATGTAATTCAGAAGGAAAATATTTTTTTATTCTTGCACTTAAAGACTTTTCCAGCAGTGGGTATTTGTTCTGCAGCAAGGATTTGTCTACCCTAATTGAGTATTCAGTGTTTCTTGGCCATTAGTGGTGCAGAGGTAGCACTGTCGCCTCACAGCAAGAGGTTCTCCAGTTCAATTCTTGGCTGGAGTTCCTTCTGTGTGGAGTCTGCATGTCCCTGCATTTGTGTAGGTTTCCTCCGGGTGCTCCGGCTTCCTCCCACATTTCAAAGACATGCATCTGGAGCATTTCTCCCCAGGCATCTGCTGAAACTTGGCTTCATTCCAAGTTGGACTTTCCTGTTAAGCAAATGTTAAATAAAAAAATAAATAAATAGTGGAACTGGAGCAACCATGTGTTTTGTTTGTGGAACAGGAGACGCATATGACACATTCTGGATAGATGAGATGGTAAATCACTGTAACCGTTGAGTGAAAGAGGCTTCTGTATGAGGAAAATACCAGAAGAGGAAAGCATACCTGCTGGGGTCAGAAAGGGGCTATTAAAATGAATCTGGACTCTTCTCATTTTGGATTTCTGAAGAAATTTCATGGTCAGTGGGAAATGGAAAAAGTCCTGGGGGACCAATGATGGACTAGAGAATCCTATAGCGACTGTCCTTGCAGAGGGATTACAGAAAATACATGTCTGCACTTGGTGTTGGTTGGGAGTGCAGCTAGGTCACAACAAGGCTCTCCATTGTTAGACTAAGAAAACACTTGTGTGGCATCAATAAGTGTCTGCTGAGCTTGTCTGCAAGTGATGCTTGATATTTTCTCTTCATTGCAATTCCAGACATTTGAATAGGAATAAATTTGTATCTCTGAGGGCTGCAACTAAAATCTTGAAGGATAGAACAGCTATAGCAGGTAGTCTAATGCTCATATAATACTCATATCACTGGATCCCTGTTGGAGACATCTATGAAGCAGTCATCTATGTATGACAATATCCTGAACCTAGCAGCCTGACGTATGCTGCTACTGTCACTATATATTTGATAAAACTCTAGGGGCTGTGGTGAGGCCAAATGGGAAGGCTCTGAACTGATATACTGACTAGCTCCTAACCTGGTACATCAACATTTTGGATGCCTTTGTGATTCTGATTTGCAGACTGCCATTCTGGAGGTCTGGACAAGCCCATACAGTCACCTTTCTGAATGCAGAGATGGACAGACTATTCAATGACCATTAGTAACTAATATAAGCCTGACATTCTTCATCTTCTTTGCCACCCAAAAGAATCTTAAACAAACCAGAGATCCTCTTTATTCAGGTGGTACTTGTTGGATGGCTGTTTTAAATAGGAGGTTGTCAACTTAAACCATGGCTCTCACCTTCTCTCAGGATATACATCAGGAAGGGGAAGAGGAGGTGGCTTTGGTGAGGAGATAAAGAGAATCTTGTAGAATCCCAAAAATTATCTCCTTTATCTATCTGTCCTGCATGATGGTCTGCCATGCTTATACATAGGGGGTAAGTTGAATCTTACAAATTTGACTGATATACTTATTCAATGTCTGGACACTTTATCCGATTGGCTAGATGCCGCTCTATCTGGATCGGTGACTGCTTTCAACAAACAAGGATCACCATCTTTAGTTTTTAATGCTCAAGAGAAGAATATGAGCAGTTTGCAGGTCCAACTCCAGGATAATGGCGCCACTAATCAGCCTACACAGAATGTTCATCTTAATCACTATAAGGGTCCCTCTGAGCTCATTGATGGTCTCGGTATGCAGGGATGGTTGAATAACGTTCCTATACTTAAAAATCCTGGCATTAGTGAACCAGCAAATAATGAGAGACAGCCGGCTGGAGGAACACTACAATTGTATCAGATTTGAAAGAACTGGACTTGAAACTTTTTAAGACTAAAAAATTGCAGTTGGAAGTTGCATATTTTGATGAATGTCTGAGGGAAAAGGTGGTCCCAAAAGGCTTGAGGTCATGGCAATATCCAACAGGCTTAGTCCTGGGCTCCTTATTCTACCATGAATTAATAGACCTTTTTAATAAGCATGGGTCATGCAAGCTCATGCAACTTATTATGAAACACTATCAAAGCACAGTTGATTCTTTAAATAATAATATTATGGCCATTAATACTCGCATATGAGAGTCTTCTGAGGTTTACATGCTATAAATTTGATTATAAAAGATCCTTTGAGAGCATCAATAAGCATATTGATAAACTTAGAACAACCAAAGTTAAACAGTTGGAGCGGGAGATTACAGCATACGCTAATGGTACATTGTATCCTGTTACTCCACTATCACAAGGACAGAATGGTACAATCCATTCGGTCGCTCAGCAAATGAAGCAAACTACAGCTGGGCCAAGTCTGAATAAACAAAATTTACATAAAGAACATGAGAGTAATCACCTCGACCAACTAGATAACTTTAATGAAGCAGAAACCAACCCCAATCAATAGGATTTTTATCAGGAAAGTACAAACCAACAACAGACGGGAGGAGAGACTTGAAAGGGGAAAAACTTGCAACAAAGAAAAGACAGCATCAGCAAAAAGAAGAGGTAACTACTCCTACCCATTCCTGTTCAACTGATTTTGGCTCGAATGTTTTGTGTACTGTTACAGATTTTCCTGTTGTTAAGTCAGCTAAGCACATGACCGGAACACCACCCTTGTATTCTAGACCTTTGAACAGTATGTATGAGGACTTTTTAGATTTGATTTTGGTTCTGCATATTTACCATGTTTTACAGGCTCACAAACTGTTGGCCCAAATGATGATACTGGTGCTGAAGTGTCGCGGTGTAATACAAGTGACTTACTTGACCTGTCAGATTTAGGGTTGTTCAGTACAACTAACAGAGGGGCATCTAGTGTTAAACTACATGTATTTGAGATGCCAATCAGTGTTAATTCATGTTTTCCTAATAGAGGAACTCCTGTAATTTTGAATTTTAACAGCAACATCAAAACATCTGAACAGGAAGCATCTATGCCTAAAGTGCTAACTAACATTAGTAGAGCTTTCAGTTTCAGTAACTCAGGTCAGGACATTCATAATGCCTTCACTACTGTTCCAGAGCTATCTATCCATCTATGCCTAAAGCGCTAACTAACATTAGTAGAGCTTTCAGTTTCAGTAACTCAGGTCAGGACATTCATAATGCCTTCACTACTGTTCCAGAGCTGGACGTAAATGCACACTTGGACTCATTTGTTTTGGGAACTTAGTATATCTAATAATGTGTCTTTAAGGTCTGAATCCCCACTGCCCAAAATGTTGACTAATGTAGATTTTCACATAAGTGTCAGAGAGACTGATATTTCTGTGAACTTAAATCTTGACACTGATATACATAGTTAGACAGCTCCCCCACTTACAGTTATTACCAATAGCAGTGGAGATTTCAGCATATACACTTTTTCTGAGTTTGAAGTAAAATCTAATGTGATGGAACTTTTAGCTAAAGGTTTATCATTTGTACCAACTAAACCAGCTAATATGGTACAAACTATTATGGACTTCAAGCAGTTTATTAGAAATCTTAACTTGTGGTTTTCTTTAATGCTGAACAGAAAACTGCATCTGAATTTTATATCCCTAGTACTTTTAATCCACCAGGAAACCCACTTATTTCAACATTTGAAAAAAATGCGTGAAATTGACCTAAGAAATTTATCGATGAGAAGTTAAATTACAAAAAGAATATAGGGAGAGATGACTGGGCAGCTTTTACTGAATTTTGACAACTACCAATTAGAACCGCTCACAAGTACAAATGTACCAACAATTAAAACTCACGGTAGTTCGGTTTCAATAAAGGCTGTCTTCCTAATATAAAAAAACATTTCACCAACACCACGTCCAGAAACTTCAAAGTAACATCAAAAGACTCCTTTATTGACCAACAAAAACAAGTGGATTGAGCGCTTTCATCTCCATACTGGAGACCTCATCAGAATCAAATAACAACACTCACAACATTCCTTATATACACCACTGAATAAAACAATTAACCAATAAAACAATTATACATTATATAATAATATAATAACAGGCATACTAAGCCTAATAAATGGCTGGCCATCATAAATTGAACTAGAATAGAACTTCTAGCTATACTTTGTAGAAAATATGTAAAAAAGAAGGGATTGTACTACATCATAGTTGTATGAATTATTGTAGTTAAAAACACACACGTTGCGTGTGAGAATCCATACAAAAGGTGTATAAAAAATTGTATATTAAAGAATACATGTAAGTATAAAAAATGAATGTATGTTTCCAGGACATATAGTGAATATGTAAAATTTAAATGTGTGAAATATAATATGATATGTATAGTTATAATATCTAACAATACATATAAAATTCAATAAAATTCGTTTAAAATGTATATAAATATAGATATAAATATAAATATAAATATAAAAATATAAGTATAAATACCCTCAGGGTTATGAAAACTTTCATTTGAAACAACCATGTGCTGTGAGTAGGACAAAAGGAAAAAGTGAAAAAATGAATGGTAATAAAAGCAAAGAGGAAAAAAAATATATATATATATATATATATATATATATATATATATATATATATATATATATATATACACACATATATGGAAAAAATGTATATGAGGTAAAAGCTGGGATATGTATATGTAACAAAATCAACAACTAAATATGATCACACAAAGTTAATATTATCAAACACAAAAAAAATTTTAAAATGTATAAATTAAAATGTATGTTTTTTAGGGTCATTAGATAATAATTTAAGGGCTGGTACAATAGATATGTGATCATTCAAGCCCTTACCAATTCAGGCATCAAGCCTGAGCTGCCATATCATCTCCCTATATGCTAATTTAGTCTCCCAGTCACCCCCCCATCTAACTGATCTACAACCTCAAGCACCCAAAATTTAAAGTTGGCCTCATCACATGTTAAAGAACGTCTATATAATGCATTATTTTCGTTTTTACGATTTATATCCCTCATATGCTCATATATCCTTTCCCTCAGGTGACGTTCCATTTTGCCAATGTAAAACCCCAGCAAGATTTACAATATACAAGGTATACTAACCCCTTGGTATAACAACTACTATATTTCTTAGACTTCAATGTAATATTTAAACTAGGTATTGTAACTATGTTTTCTCCTGTTATAAATGGGCATTGGGGACATCTGCCACATCTAAAAGTACCTTTTTTACTGGAAACTATTTCTCCTTGATTTGTGTATTTCTTGTTTTCTAATATGTTTTTTAAATTGTAACTTCTCCTATAAGTATAGGTCAATTTATTGTGAAAAATCGTAGTTCTTGTAGACAATGTTTTACACAAATCCCATGTCTCATTTATACATTTTTGTAACCACCCTATGTTCCAATAGTATGTAAGAGTCAAATAGGGTAAACTTTTTTTATTCTCCAATACTTTTTCAGTTCTCTCCATTATTTTATTGTTCAAGTGGTTTAATAGGGGTATATATTTGTCACCCCATCCATTTATTACATATTCTTTAATGGGCTGTGTAATTTCCACAGGGTAACCTCTTTGGTGAAACATATTTTGTACTTTGTCAATTTCAATAAGAAACTCATCTCTATCTGATGTCATTCGGGCCACCCTAATCATCTGCCCCTTTATTATGTTTCTCTTTAGGTGATCAGGATGGTCACTATTGTAATGCAAATATGCATTCGAGAAATGATCTTTTCTATAAATAGTCGATTTATAGGTACTAGAACTATAATCCTTTCGCAACATTACATCAAGATAGTGGATTTCATGTAAATCTATATGATGTGTAAACCTTAAAAAGGTAGTACTATTATTGATAAATGAAATAAATTCACCTATAGCTTCATCAGGGCCTTCCCATAAAATAAATATGTCGTCAAGAAAATGATAGTAACTCTTGATGTAAATGAAAAATTCAGTTCTAAAAACATATTGTCTTTCCCAATATAACATTGCTATATTTGCATAGGTGGGGGCACATGCTGCCCCCATAGCCACTCCCTCTTTTTGATGGTAAAATACACCTTGATAGAAAATGAAATTGTTTTTAGTACCAACTCCATACATTCTAAAACTAATTTGAATTCATTTGGTGTTAATAAATTCATTTCTATTAACATGTTTTCAAACCAATTCAGCCCAATAACATGTGGTATGACCGAAAACAAATCTTTAACATCAATAGTAATAAATTTCATATCCTTACTGTATGGGTCCTTACTAATTTTCTGCAGAAAGTCCCATGAGTCCACTACAATGTGTGAATATTTCGTATAATACTTCTCAAGTTTGGTATCTATGAATATAGCCAAAGTTTGGGTTTTTGAACCTTGAGATGAGACAATTGGTCTCACTGGGGGGTTTTGAATATTTTTGTGGGTCTTTGGTATGCCAAAAATGGCAGGGATAACTGGTTTGTTAACTTTCAAAAAATTCCATAGATCAATATCTATAAGCCCTTGAAATAAATTATCCTCTATAATGTAATCTATTTTTCGATATGAAATGTTAATTTCATTTTTGGAAACTGTACCATAACACTTATCGTTGTTTAATATCTCAAACATTCTATTTTCATAATCCCAACTGTCCATAAGGACAACTCCACCACCTTTGTCCAGTTTCATTACCCGGATATTCACATTTCCCCTAAGTGCACGTAAAAGATTATTTTCTTCTTCAGTTAAATTAGTACCATTTTTATTCGCATTCTGTTTAAAACCACATCTAATTCTGTTAGTAAGTATATTTTCAAAATTGTGAATATCTTGGTGGAGAGGAGGGTTATATATACTACGCCTACTCAATTCATTTTTCTGATGATGATATTTATCCTCACCAAACATCTGTATAAAATTAAGCTTCCTAGTAAAAATTCTTATGTCCAACAGGACACTATCTATACTGGGTTTTTTAACAGGTACAAAAGTGAACCCTTTGGTAAACAACTTGAAATGAACATCATTAATTTTCAAGTCTGTATAATTAAAAAAAAAGAATCATTGCATGAATAGATAGTCAAAGGTTTATGTGTAGATGTTACATCTCCAAATTCACCTGTATTAGGTTGTTCTACCTGTATGTTGTTCTCCTGTAATGGTTGTAATGGTTGGCACCCGTAACTTGGGCATATGAGGGTTGTTGTAGATGGTTTTTCAACCTCTCGGACCTCCTCGGTCCTTCTCCCCCTAAAGGGGTCCCCTCATTACCATTTAAAACATCATCACATGAATTATACTCTTGTTCATACAAATTAACATCATATTCCCTATTAAGTGTCACGGTGTAATACTAGTGACTTACTTGACCTGTCAGATTTAGGGTTGTTCAGTACAACTAACAGAGGGGCGTCTAGTGTTAAACTACACTTATCTGAGATGCCAATCAGTGTTAATTCATGTTTTCCTAATAGAGGAACTCCTGTAATTTTGAATTTGAACAGTAACATCGAAACATCTGAACAGGAAGCATCTATGCCTAAAGTGCTAACTAACATTAGTAGAGCTTTCAGTTTCGGTAACTCAGGTCAGGACGTTCATAATACCTTCGCTACTGTTCCAGAGCTGGACGTAAATGCACACTTGGACTCATTTGTTTTGGGAACTTAGTATATCTAATAATGTGTCTTTAAGGTCTGAATCCCCACTGCCCAAAATGTTGACTAATGTAGATTTTCACATAAGTGTCAGAGAGACTGATATTTCTGTGAACTTAAATCTTGACACCGATATACATAGTTAGACAGCTCCCCCACTTACAGTTATTACCAATAGCAGTGGAGATTTCAGCAGATACACTTTTTCTGAGTTTGAAGTAAAATCTAATGTGATGGAACTTTTAGCTAAAGGTTTATCATTTCTACCAACTAAACCAGCTAATATGGTACAAATTATTATGGACTTCAAGCAGTTTATTAGAAATCTTAACTTGTGGTTTTCTTTAATGCTGAACAGAAAACTGCATCTGAATTTTATATCCCTAGTACTTTTAATCCACCAGAAAACCCACTTATTTCAACATTTGAAAAAAATGCGTGAAATTGACCTAAGGAATTTATCAATGAGAAGTTAAATTACAAAAATAATATAGGGAGAGATGACTGGGCAGCTTTTACTGAATTTCGACAACTACCAATTAGAACCCTGAAACCAGACAAAAGGGGAGGTTTGGTGATCATGGGTAATGACATTTACATCCAAAAGATGCCTAAACTTTTGGAAACTGACACTTACATTCCAGTCAGTTTGAATGAATTTAATATAGCTTACAAGAAAATAAAGGAGCATCTGAATGACCTGTTTACTGAACAAATAATTGATATGCCCCTCTTGAATTATTTAACAATGTTAGCCCCGAAAACACCAATTTTATTCAGTGTGCCTAAAATACACAAATCTTTAGTTGATCCACCAATGAGACCATTGGTTGATGCTTGTCAAAGTATAACATATCTAATAGCTAAAGTAGCAGATAGTATACTAAAGAAATATCTAAAGAATGAGGGCCAAATCTGTAAAGATTCTTGGTCTTTCTTATCCAAATTAAATGAGCTCCCATATCAGGAAAACTTCAACTTCCTAACGATTGATGTTGGGGATTTTTATACATCTATCCCACAGGAGGAAGGAATTGAATATGTAGTTTGTTTCCTTGGGGAGAAAGAGGTTCCTTTGGTTGAGATTAGATTAGTGAGTAACCTGTTGGACATGGTTCTAACAAACAACTATTTTCTGTTTGACAAACTACTTTATTTGCAGAAGATTGGGGTGGCAATGAGGTCCCCATGTGGGGCCAGCTTTGCAAATACAGTCATGGCCCAATGGGAAAAGGAACATATTCTTAAAAAGGAACACTTAATGGATAGGATATTCTTTTACACTTGCTACCTGGATGACATTTTTGTCATCCACAAAGGTAGGGTAGATGAAGTAGTAGAGTTTGTTGAATATTTGAACCAAACTAACGAATTCCTAGAATTCACTCACACCTTTCATGAAGATGTAATAACATACTGACACATCGAATTATTTAAAGATTGTGCCTATAAAAGACTGACTGCTAAGATTCATAGGAAGGACACATTTTTGAACACATAAACTTTAGTAGTTCACATCCCTTCCATCATAAAAAGTCAAATATTAAGGGCCAGTTAGTTCGGGCTGCAAGGATGGTAAAGGTTGAGAGTGATTTTATCAAAGAATATGAAAAAATAGGTAATATGTTTTTCACAAGGGGTTACCATAGGGACCTTATTGTGGAAATCATGAGTGAGATCATACACAAGAGGTCTAATGGTGTATACATCCCACTATTACGAGGGGAAGCTCCACTGCATAACACGGTGGATTTTGAAATTCATCACGGACAAAATAGGTCCCCTGTTGGTTTTGTAATATCTTTTAGTCCAGAAAGCAGGCATATTTTAGCTATAATAAAGAAAAAATGGAATATTCTTAGTAACAACTCTGAACTCCGTATAATAATAGGGTCAACTCCCTCATTTACATTCAAGAGAGGGAATAATTTGAAGAATCTCCTCAAAACTAGTAATACCGGATCTGTAAGGAACCCGGGTATGGCTAAATGCGAATCTTGTAATTACTGTAAATTTATGGACATCGGGTATATGTTTCATATAAGAGACCAACTTTACACTATGACCTCTGGTAGATTTAATTGTAACTCTACTTATGTGGTCTACTTAGCTAAATGCCAACTATGTCCCGCCTTTTATATCGGGAAGACCAATCGAAAATTACGTGAGCAGGTATATGAGCATTTATATTATATCAAAAAGGAGAAAACTGTAAACGGATTAGCCAGCCATATAAAGCAGAATCCTACACATAGTTTTAGATTTAAAATCATTGACCACATTCCAAAAGATTTAAGGGGTCGACCAAGATCTTTACTATTAGAGAGAATGGAGTTAATGTGGCAGATCCGGTTGGATGCTTGCCATTATCCGGGTATTAATGATTTTTGTTCTATACAGTGGGCCAGATTGACGAAGGCTTGCACAGAGTCTAAGAGTAGTGTAAGACGTCAGACAGGCAATATGTCTGCCGAGCGATTCAGCAATAGCCGGCAGGGGCGTGCATGAGGGCTCTTAAAACTACTCTTGCACTGACAGTGTTCTGGTATGCAAATTACCTAATTTGCTGCTGAAATGTATGCAAATGAGGTAAATTTGTGATCCAGGAAACACTAACCTGCCCGTGGAAGAGTAGTGTTATTTGCAGAAATGTACTCTGTTGATAACGGAGTACCGCGCTGCAAATAGCTAAATGGAGCTATGACAGCTCCAAATAAAGGATGCATCCAGTTGAGAAAGCATGTCAATGGCCAAATATAAGGCCATTGGTATTTTTATAGGTTGAAAATTAATAAAAATTAATTTTTATTTTTTTCCCCGATCTCTGATTTTTAAGCATAGCGCAGTGCCACACGTTTGTGTGCCGCTTTAAAAACCAGAAAATAATTAAACAATAGCCAAAAACAGGCATGTTTAATAAAAAGATTATTCTGCCATGCAGGTGAATGGCAGGCTGAAGACAACATGGCTACTGAGTAGTGGTTGCTAAGGGGGAAGCTCAGTTTGAGAGATGTAACCAAGCATTAGTAGGCAATCTTATGCAAATGAGGATAAGGATAGTGAATCCCAATTTTTCCTGGTATGTGAGCCATGTCCCTAGAGTGTAAGTGTAGGAGTAGGGGAGTAGTAGAGTAGAAGATAGGTGACATCATGAGGTGGTACGTCTGAAAGACTGTAAGCTTATTGGAGCAGAGTGGCTTGTGTTTGCCATGAGTTGCTCAGGATTGCAAGAGGCATGTCTACAGTTATCATAGCTGAAACCCAGAAACCAAAGTTGTACGCCGTGGATATATCTGAAATTTCTTGCAAACGTGCTTACACCGTGTGCACACGTGTCTGTGCCTGTAAGCCTGTGTAAGCCTGTGTGCGTGCGTGTGCACCCGTCTAAGCCTATGTAAGCCTGTGTACACCTGTGTGCGTGCGTGTGCGCTTGTGTGTGCGTGTTTTTGCTTGTTTGCGCGGCACTGCCCCTTGTGGAAACAAAAAGGGAAAAGGAAGGAAAAGAAGTAGTAGGAAGTTAACCAAGGAGAACTAGCAGAGCTGCCAGGTGAAATAAATCAGAATCAGCCAATTACACAGGCAGTACACTAGCCCAGCCTAGCACTTAAAACTCTGCAAACAACATTCCCCCATGTTTTTCTCAAGAACACTGCAACACTGCAGTATATAAAGAGTGAAAACTTAAAAAGCTTAACTCAGACAAAAAAATGTTAGGGGCTGCCATTGCTATCATAAGCCAACATGTGCAAGATGCTGAGGGGGGTGCCATTGCGAATGCTGCTGAGCAACCCACAGTGAGGAGACGTTGAAGAGTGTACAGACCCAGGGTAACCTACCAGGGGCTACATGAGCTGGAGATAGTGGAGCACTATAGAGTGGACAGAGACCTCCTGCAGCAAATTGTTGAGCTGTGCAGGCCATGCCTCACACACAGAACCAACAGAGGGGAACCCATCCCAGTGGAAACCAAGGTATGTGTTGGCCTAAGAATACTAGCAACAGGTACCTTCCAAGAGACCAACTGGTGATATGATGGGGATTTCACAGGCATCAGCATCCAGGGTACTGCAACAGTTCCTGAATGCCATGTCAGCACATGTCGGTGATCATGTATATTTCCCCAATTCCCGTGAGGCATTGGCCGGCAATATGCGTCTTTTCCAGCAAATAGCGGAATACCCTGAGGTAGTGGGTGCAATAGACTGCACGCACATACACATCAAAGCACCACCCGGTGAGCGGGGTAGGGTCTACATCAACTGCAAGGACTTCCCTTCCATCAACTGTCAGGTCATGTGCGATGCCCAGGGCATAATACTGAATGTGTGTGCTGGCTGCCCTGGAAGCTACCATGATTCCCATATCTGGCATCTGACGCAGCTGTACCAGAGATTTGCCAATGGGGATATCCCTGACGGTCACCTAGTGGGGGATGCTGGATACGCACTAGAGCCATGGCTGATGACACCCATCAGAAATGCACACACACCTGAACAAGAACTCCATAATGAGGCACACGCACAAACATGAAATGTAATCGAGCGTGTGTTTGGGATGCTCAAGTCATGGTTCCGGTGCCTGGACACATCTGGTGGAGCCTTGCAGTACTCACCAACTGCATGTACCAAAATTGTCATGGTATGTGCCATGCTACACAATATGATCCTGCGAAAACAGCTGCAGCAGGAACAGCATGGGGCAGGGCCAAACAGCCCCCCACCATTGCCAAGGCCATCACAGGCAGAGCATGACTCAGAGGAGGAACAACCTGAGCCTGCCCCAGTAGGCAGAAGGAGGCATGCCCAGTATGCTTTGGCCTTGGCAAAGAGGCAATGCATAGCACATACACTGGCTCAGTAGAAACTCTGGAAATGATACCTCTCTCTGACTCACACATAAAATAAAAGGGATGCCTAACTTGACACTACCTGTTTTCAAACATGTATAGGGAGTGCACTATGTGCATCCAACATAGGCAGCCCTGCAGAACCACCTGAGGCATGATTGCCATGTTTTAAGCAATATAAAGCAGTGCTAAGCAGCTTTTACCACTATTTAGTATATGTAAACAAAATTGCCCGCGCTAACTAGCGCAACGTCGGGCAACATTGAGCAATGTCGGGCAAAGTCGGGCAAAGTTGAGCAAAGTCAGGTAAACATGCTCATATTTGCTTTACTGTTCCTTAAGCAGTCTGGTCTGCCCATCATGAAAATAAAAAGCAGTGACAGGGCTCGAACCCAGGATACTGTGCACTATAGTCACAGTACTGAACCACTAAGTCATGACAGCATTTCACTGGCACAGACACAGCAGGACAATTGTACACTAATGCAAACACAAAGAAATGCTGTATCATGCCCCTAAAGAGGCATATGGGTAACCTCCCCCACAGGCCTATGCAGACAGAGAACAGCAGGCTAGGCGGTGTGATGTGGGTTGGGTAGGCTATGAAGTCGCAAACTAATATACGTGACATTGGACACTAAGATCTGTAGTACTCAAGCCAGTACGATAGGCAACAGTACAGACTGAAATGGTGCACCTTACATAGCAGTGCAGGCCTAGCAAATGTGTATAAGTGTCAGGTGAACCCCTCATCCTATGTACACCCACAGTAACAATCAGGTGTGCCCCCAGGTAGAAATGTACAAAGAATAGCTGTCCCCCCTGTATGTAGAAATGTTAAGTCTATGCAAAGTGTCTCATGGAAGCCCTGCAGGCACAGCATGATCCCTGTTGATTTATGACACAAAGGTGAGCCCTGCAGTAAAAATACAACTTGATTTTCCACACACATATAGTATAAATGTCTATACTGGGCGTGCTCACACACTTCAACAAATGTAGTGGATTTCAGTCAGCAACATACTGAAAGGTCATGCTGGGCATGCTCACACACTTAGGCCATGTCTGAGTACAGCAGTGGGCCACACATATCTGGGAGTTGCATGTTTTACCCCAGGAACCTGTAACTATTCACCAATCCTGCCTTGTGCACACAGTTATATGAAAATAGACACATATAATATATTGGAACCCTGTCATAATCAAACTATGTACCACAAGTACTTAAGTTGTTCACAGAAAGTGAAAAAGCAAAGAAGATCAATAAACCTGTAATCAGTATCATCAATAAACAATGTGCACTCCAAACATTATCCAATCCATGTTCTGGCAAATAATCTGTGAAGGAGTCCATAGGGAACCCTGACGCTTCCTTCCACTATGTCATAAATAGCAATGTACACTCATATATGTCCTGAGTCAGTGCAAACAGTAAATGACTGACATTGCCAACATCCTGTCAGACAGGCTCATACATACATACCCCCCTCTCACTGACAAAAGGCCCCATCATCATACCTGGAGATTGTGAAAGCACAGATATCACATATAGAATGGGTAAACAGCTCCTTTCAAACCTGAAAACACGGCGTCTATGGGATTACATTGTTTCCCTAGCTGTGTCATAAGTGAACTCCAGAACAAACAGACCCTGCACCTGAACAGTCTGTTGAGCCTCATCCTCTGTACAGGATATGAAACTGTTGAATGGGTTACAGCAACGTTTGGCACACTCCACAAGTGTTTGTGCACAACAGACCATGGGAACTATTGTCTTATAAGCCTATTAAGCCTTATCTGCAAAGCCATGGTGTCCATCATGATGGACCTCATAAACAGAGGTATTGGGAGCCTACAAACACCCAACCCTAGCCATATTGGTTTGTTCAGGGGCAGATCATGGTTCCCAAACCTGCTACACTGTTTTCAAAGCAGTCACCCAGGACATACAGCAATGAAATGAGCTACACATGTCCCACATAGACCTTGTAAAGCCCATTGCAAACATCCCAGACACACGTCATATCCACAATATCAACAACCCGTGCATAAATATGTATGTCATCTGATGGATTGCCAAATGGGGCACAGATAGATCCCACAAGGTAAAAATGTGGTCACCTGTTCAAGCTGGTAACAACTGCTGTCCCCCATGGCTCAGTCATGAGACCCCACCTGTCTGCTGTATGGTCTTCAGATATACAGTCAAACACACGAGGGCTATGTTTAGCAAAGGTTCTGGCTGACTGCACAAATGTTGTCATACCCGATGTTTGGGACAACAGAGACATCCTTATAAAGGAAAAAAAACAGTAGAAGGAGGCTCCAATTTAGCTCGCTCAGCAAAATACAAAAACAAAAGATAAGCGATGCTCCACACAGTAAAACTTGACTAAAGAATGTATTTAAGACTATGATAGCGACAAAACAACAAACAGAAATACAGAGGACAAGCGCTTTCAGCTACTAAAGCCTTCTTCAGATCCACATTCAAAAACCACTTCAACATAATATAAAGCTTCTATCAGCCAATGACAAATAATATGCAAATATCATGTTTTAGCCTAACCAATAAAGGTGCTTATACAAGCAACTTTATCATCCAATGTACTTGATTATTCTAATGAACTTTACCTAACCAATAAAGGTAAAGATGTAAATCAGACTTCACTTTCCTAAATATCATTGGCTTAAGCTAGCCAATAGAAGTAAAATGTAAATCAAACTTCTCTTCTGTATGGATCGATAGTTCACATCACATTTATATAAGAAACTACTTGCCAATATCATTTTCTAATACTTTGGTAGTTAAAATACCTATAATATACAAAATTCACTTAATAAAAACGCACCCTTAAAAGCATATATTAAAACATAAGCAAGCCTTACATTTGCTAAAATCTAAATACTTAAGATTAATGCATTGGCCGGGAATCGAACCCGAACCTCCCACGTGGTAGGCGAAAATTCTACCACTAAACCATTTTGAATTATATAAATAAATAAATAATTTCAAACAAATTAAATGAAAGAGCACTGGTATAAAATAATCTTACACACATTTGATAAAGCAGTCTCTAGCTTAAATGCTTAAAATTAATGCAATAACCAGGAATCAAACCCGGATCTCCCACATGGAAGGAAAGAATTCTACCACCAAGCCACTTTGAATTTTGCAAAAAATAAATAGTTTCAGGCAAATTAAATGTAAACACACTAATATAGAATAATCTTAGATTACTTAATAAAAATATAGCACATAATAGAGCAATATCAGGCTTAGCAGTTATTAAAAACTAAATACTTAAGACACAAGAGCTCCTTGATGAAAAAAACTGACAAAACCAATACAAGCATAAAGGCGGCTTCTTATGAATTATTTCAGTAGCTGATAAAAGCATAAGTCCTAATCTTCATTCTAAAGTCAAAGCCTATATTTAGTTCCCATTTCATAGTTCATCCATAGACACTAAAACATGATGATAATATAATGGAAGATATAATGAACAGAATATAAACTATGTAACTAAAAAACTATAAACCATATTTATACTAGCTGGGCTAAGAGGTAAACTGAACAATTTTTCTATTCTTTAAAAATGGCTTGATCGGTTCACTTCCATTCAATCCTGGAGGGTGGTAGGCCCGCAGTCTCATAATCCACTTGGATTCCTCATGTTCAGTCAGATTAACTAAATCACCTTCTCTTTCATTAGGGTTTAGCTGGGATATAATCATGAAAAGAAAATTATGACCTTCATTCCTTTTTATATGGGTAAATAGTGCATTGGTTTCTTTCTTGGTCCTTATATCTGATAGATGTTTGGAAATTCTTTCTTTCATTTTCATGTTGGTTTTGCCTACATAAAAAGCAGTACAAACTGTACAGGTAGCGATATAAATCACATTTCTACTATCACAGCACTACCAGAAAAATAAAATACATTCCCTGTATTGGGGTGTGTAAATGATTTAGTACAATTCATTACACAGCAAGTTTTGCAAAACCCACATTTTTTGGTTCCTATGGAACTCTCTTTTTTCATCTTTCTACCAGGATAAGGACCTGTCCCTTCATTATAGCATAGTAGTCTTTTCAAATTTTTCTTATTTTTGAATTGGAAGGTTGGACATGACCCTACTATACCTTTTATCTTGGTATCAGTAGTCAGAACCGGCCTGTACTTCTTAATCACTTGGCATATGGTGTTATGATCAGAACCAAAAGTCAAGCCAGTTCTCATATAATTCATATCATTTATATTGGCAGGATAGATCTCCTTTCCTGCCTTTCTAGTTGAATACAGAGGTCTTCCTTTATTATGTCTCAAACCAATGGCTTCCACTGCATTTGAATTAACCCTCTTACTTGGATATCCTCTCTGTTCAAAATTCATCAATAAGTTATTTCTTTCATCAATAAACTCTTTTTCATCAGTACAGAGTTTAGAAATCCTAATAGTCTGATTTTCCACAATGTTATTAAAAACATGTTGAGGGTGCATACTGGTATAATGTAACATGTGGTTCCGCCACATTTGTTTGCGAAAATGGCTGGTAGAAATTCCTTCCTTCTGATCTAGTCGTTTACAGCTAGTATAAATATGGTAGGTTGGGGAGGTAAACAGACAGGCCAAACAAGACGCATACAGGGGCGGAATATGACACGTGGGGGGTGAACAACATTGACAGGGAAGGATGTTTGGAAACCGCAAGCCCATTAGCTGACAGATGGCAACAGTGGAACTGAGATCCCCACCCATGGGCAGTCACCACTGCTCCTTCACAGCCAGGAGGGTGGCTGTGCTGGGTGCTACGTAGGAGGGGCAGGCTCACCCGTGAGTCGCGCCACTCGTGCCTCAAACTGGCGAAGAGAATCAGTGACAGAACGCTGGATCTCCCTATGCATCACACCTGGATCATTCAGAGGGTGAGAGGATGCCCTCCTCCGCTCACACTTGCATGGGGGGATGAGCCCCATCCCCTGCAGTGCTTCCACCTGAAGGTGGCACAGGCCCAACGGAGGAGGAGATCCTGGGCTGGGCACCAGACCTGCTGGTGCCAGGTGCCGTCGCCAGCTGAGGTGGGACAGGTGGGTCCGCTGGGACCGGCCTTCCCGTACGTTCTATGTTTAGGAGGATTTAATGACAATATGAGTTGGTAACAGCCAACAGCATTCCAAATTAGTTGTAACAGCATGCAGTAGTATTCCCATTAACCCAAGACACCAGAGTTCCAGCAGCTGAACAACAAGCATAACACATGCATATATAGAACAACAGTGGACATTCCAACAGCATGCAGGATTAATTGGTGGCAACAGGCCACCAAGATTGTGGTATTTGAACAGGGCACATGCAGCAAAGTAAATGCAGATATTTATAAACCAATAGGACATATGTCCCAACAAATATTTTGAGATTAGACATACCCATTGAGGTGTGGAATTGCATTGTTTATGCACATACAGTAGGGTGTAAAAAGCTACCTCCATTAACAACTTATATATACTTATAGTTTACACTACATTCCTATTGACTGCAGGTATATATCCCCTAGATCTATTATTACACTAGGCAATGTCCGTTAAATTGTGAAATGGGTTTTGCTAGTTCTTTATATACCTGACCTGTATCTGACATACAAACTGTCCAGGATGCAGATGTTACTGCTACGTATTTATATATTATAATTATATTTATATATCTATATATCTAGATGTGTTCAGGTGACATTATCAGTTATATTTTAACAGCCCCCTATATTTCTAGCAGCACACTGACATTTCTGGGCAACACAATAACAAGCTACTCATGTGCCAGATTAACCTGTACATGCCGGCCATGAACCAACAGTTGAGGACTGTATATATGCTTAACAGCTACTGGCACTCCCTTCATCTACTTTATATGGGCCTACCCAAGTGTGGGTTGACAGCGCTTAATACAACAGTACTATTTCTATAATGCAAGAGTACAACAACATATCAAAGAAAGTGACACAGACACACTCCAGGAATTATACCTTTATTAATTACATAACACACTTTTCTAGAGGCTCTCTCATTTATTTGATATAACAGTGCATGCAGAAGACTTATTCAAGACTTATTATACCTTTATTAATGGGTTACAACACACCTTTTGAGGCTCTCTCACTTATTTTATATAACGGTACATGCAGAGAAATTATTCAAGACTTATTATACCTTTATTAATGGGTTACAACACTCTTTTTCAGGCTCTGTCACTTATTTTATATAACAGTACATGCAGAGAAGTTATTCAATACTTATTATACCTTTATTATTGGGCTACAACACTTTTTTTCAGGCTCTCTCACTTATTTTATATAACAATACATGCAGAATAATTACTAACCTCCCTGGTGGCGCAGCCTTAGCAGCCTATCTGCATAGGCTTGCTGATTCGCAGCACGGACACTTGCAGCTGTGAAGTAAATGAAGTGATATTGAGACATACCTGTCCATAATATAGACTACAATAGCAATTCTTACATACTTCATTCCATGGCTACCTACTCAGTAGTGGGGCATTTTCCATCTCACGGGCCTCCTGTATCCATTCATTCAGTCAGTCCTCCTTGTGTCTCTTCAGGTCTGAGTAGTGGTGTCTGACCTGCGCACCAGTCCGAGGGACGCCTGTGGCACTGGAGAGATCATGAGTTAGACGGATCCAGGCTTCCGCTTTGTATTGGGTGCCCTGGAACTGGCCCTGCAGGAGTCTCTCCTCATGATTATGGACGAGGAACCAAACCATTACTTTTGACTCCTCAATGCCCCAACGTTGTGCTCGAAATCGAGAGCCCTCTCCAACACCAGCCATGCTGACTGCAGATGGGAACTACAGCCAGTTATGGCATGTATTCCCACCTATGGAGCTTAAATATGCCTCATTTCCCGCACTTATCTGTGATTGGCCGGTTTTGAAAAAACTCAGCTGAAAGCACACCTGCTTAGCAATGGGTAAACTTCCATTGATATGTATGTGTGTGTAGAAAGTGCATGGTCGTTAAATGCTGTCATGGCTTAGTGGTTCAGTACTGTGATTATGGTGCACAGTATCCTGGGTTTGAGCCTTGACATTGCTTTTTATTTTACTACTGGCCAGACCGGCTAGGAGGTGTGGCTGTGTTTAGCCGACTTTGCTCAGCTTTGCCTGACGTTGCTTGACGTTACTCAACATTGCGCTGGTTTGCGCAGTGCGCAGCTACATGCAATCTCATTTCGCCAGTTGGCGCGATGCGCAACATCACACAAACCATGCTCTGTTTACGCTAGTTGGCGCAATGCGCACCTATGCGCAAAGTGTTTGCGCTAGTTAACGCAGTGCTCAGTTACGAGCAATTACATTTAAATATGCTTAATACTGGTTAACTTTACTTAGCAGTGTTTCACATTGCTTAAGATGCGTTACTTATACATCCATCAGTATGCATAATGATTTCACATTCTTAGATATATATATATATATATATGGGTCTACTTCTAATGACCGAATTTTCACGACAGTGAAATCACCGACGCCAGAAAACCGACAACACACAAACCCGACAACGCCAAACACCGAACACCATAACACCGACACACTGCGACATAAACAACACAGTACACTACAACACATATCCACTAGCCTAACCCAAACCCTAACCCTAAGGTCCGACACTACCGCACCTCCTACCTGCACCTAACCTAACTCACTTACACCCTAACCCCAAGCTCCACACACTGCACACTCCCTACCTGCACCTAACCTAACTCACTTACACCCCTAACCCCAAGCTCCGACACTACCACACTACCTGCACCCAACTCACTTACACACCCCTAACCCCAAGCGACACTACCGCACTCACCTATCACACACCCTAACCCTACATCCCTGAGTATTGCACACTTACCTGTCCGCTCCTACTCCTAAATCCCTCACTATCGCATACTTACCAGGTCGCGCACATTCCCCTGTCGGCCTTCTTCCGTCGTCGATTCGGGCGTGTGCGGGCGTTGTCGGTCGTTTGGTGTCGGTGATTTCACTGTCGGAATCGGCGTTTCGGTCATTAGAAGTAGACCCATATATATATATATATATATATATATATATATATATATATATATATATATATATATATATATATATATATATATATATATATATATATATATATATATATATATATATATATATATATACATATATATATATATATATATATATAAAATTCATTTACTACTACATAAGCCATTTCAATGCTTTTTACAAAAATTTCAATGATAAATGTCATTAATTATTTTTATATACAGATTTCCTACTGAAAATAGAAGGGGGACTGGTGGGACTTGAACATGGAATGCCTCCTCTTTGTGCGAAGGCTCTACCACTGCGCTATCGCTATTTTCCTTAATTTGCATATTTTTTTCTTGTTATCCTCTTCGGTGTCTATGCTGCTAACTGTAGCTAAGCAATGGGCAAACCCGCGCAAACACGTGCAAATACGGGCAGCTATATCGGGAATATTAAAAAAATAAATAAAAGTTTTACATTTTATAATTGTACAGGGGTTTAGAATGTGGGGAGTGTAGTGTTGGGTATGTACACATTTGAGCGGACTCACTCATGTAAGTTGACATTTCAAGATTGAGAGACTTGCAGGGGCATGGATTTTTGGACTGCTCGGAAGTCCGACATGCCCCCTGCACTCATGCATGCTGCATGTTAGCCTTAGAGTTGAGACAGCGCGGCCTCATGAATATGCATGGCGCACTGCCATCTTACTCTTAGACTGCCGTTTCCGTGTAAGACTAACTTAGTCTTACACGAAAGGTTAGTGAATCCTGGGGAGTGTCTTTTGAGACTTATGAACTTGAACAGATAACTTTGAGGAAGTATATTATTTGTTCTGGTCATGTAACATAGTAGTAATGAGTACTACCTGTAAAGTCATGTATGTAGATTATTCCAATCAGGTAATTCACCCTGGGGGATTTTAGGAGACACTAGTATATTGGAAATGTATTTAATTGTGTATAGTACTTGGGTTAATAATTATTATTAACCATTTTAAATTATGGTAACGTGTATGTATATATATATATATATATATATATATATATATATATATATATATATATATATATTCTTTTCATTTTTACTTGTCATTTTTAAATGTAATTTTTATTCTTATTTTATTATTCACTTTCATGTCATGAGTTATTTGTAAAGTGAAAGATTACACAATGAATTAATTAATACTTGGCATTTATTATCTAATTAAGTTAGTAGGAGGGAGGGTGATGTGTATTTAAGAAGAACCTGAGTTGTCATTAATTATCTGAAAAAGTCTAGTTATTATATTAGACAAAAAGTGCTTAATCCGATTTGTCACCAGTGTTCTTTTATTTTGTTCTTCAAACACTAGTAAAGACAAACTTCAACACTTGAAAACTAGAATACACCAACAAATTCAGAGGAAGACACAAGAGTAGTAGTAGTAGATATCCATTTTATTCCTTCTGTCCTGGTACCTCAGCTTTTCGCCTTCAATGGGACATATATTTGCATTTTCAGTCTCCTTTTTATATATGCTTTAATTAATTAATTAAACATCAATCAATCAATTAAACATCATTATATCAAATAATTTAACTCATTCACCACTGAAATATATTTCAAGGAAGGAAACATTTCTCTTAAACTTTTTACAAACACATTTTTTCCTTTTCTTTTACTTAATCTACAAATTTTATAAATATTATTACAAAATATGAACTGTAAACTAAACACTCCAAATATTAATTAATAAATTTCATAGTACAATAAATTCTTTTTCAGATGTACATGCATATAACAACTGATCACTATAAAATATCAATGTTACAAAACTTCAATTTTAATACATGATAAATCATTTGATGAAAACAGAATATCATTAATACCCATTAAATTTCTAAGTTCATTCCTTTAGGAAATAGGGTATGATACTCAATGATGAACCTTTGTTCTAACTTACTCAAAACTACTTTGTAATTTCCTCTATTTGAATGAGGCCTGGCTAACACACTAAACTTGAAACTATCATTTTCACCATTGTGTATGCTGCAAAAATGTGCAGCCACAGGGCTCTCTAAGTTTCCCCTCCTTATGTCACCTAGGTGTTCCAAAATACGAATCTTAACTTGTCTAGTAGTTTGTCCAATGTACCATTTGGCTGGAATACAATCACAGCCTAAAATGTAAATGACCCCTGTTGACCTACAATCAAACCTTTCGAAAGCAGTGTACATCTTTCCATTCTTTTATTTTGTCTACTTCTAATAAAGAGCTGGGGAGCTGTCTGTTCCTGTTTTGGTTTTTGTTTTTGATCCTCAACTGTCTCCAGAGCTGGACAGTTGGACATTCTCATGCAAACTTCCAGGAAGAAGACTCAATCCCTGGTTCTGTATACTCCTTCTGCCTCTAGGGTGGCATCCATTTGGGAAAATCCTGTATCTGCAGGGATTTCTAACCAAGCACTGCTCAAAGATTTCTACTTGGCCTTTTGTCCAGTAAACACTCATTCTTCCAGAAGCTTTAAGGATGGGTGTTGGTGGGATGGGAGTTGAGGAAGAATAAAAATGGACAACACAAATGAAACGTTATAGTGAGTACATAACTTCTTTATCTGATGTTGTCCATTTTCATTCTATCCTCAACTGATGGGACAGAGTCCCCATCTACCTAATTTCTAGAATAGAATCAAGGAAGGATATTCTTGAGCACCATAGAATCAAAAGATGCCCTTCCTATAGAGACCAGATCTAATTTGTAATGAGTAATAAAGGTATGGGGAGTACCCTAAGTAGCTGCTGCACAAATGTCATCCATGAACACTCTGGCTGAAAAGGAGGTTGCCATGGATCTGGTTTTGTCAGAGCAATGGCCAATTTGTTATACACAAAGGAAATGCAATCTGTTATCCATATAGATACAGTAACTTTGGTAACTGGCTTACCCAATGTTGGTTCTGCATATGAAACAAACATTTGGTGAGAATTTCTGATGTTTTTAGTCCTATGTAAGTAAAAACGCAACTGTATATGAACATCTAATAAATGTATATGTATTCTCCTTTGTTTGAAAATCTGGAAAAGAATACTGGCAAATTAATTGATTGATTTAAATTGGATTCTGACACCACCTTTGGAAGAAATTATGGGTTGCTACATAAGGTAAATCTGTCTTTATGGAAAATCAAGTATGGAGATATTGAGCACAATGCTTGGATCTCAGAAATTCTTCTTACTGAGGTAATAGCTGCTAAGAAAATTGTCTTCCATGAAAGATATTTGAGTTTGCATGTAGCTGAAGGTTCAAAGGGAGATTGTGTAAGAGACTGCAGCACATGGTTTCAGTCCCATGGTGGGGGTAGGATCTTTAAAGGGGGCCTTAAGAGTAGAGTGCTTTTCAAAAATGCTTTTCTCAGCTGATGGGATGTTACAGAAGAACCATTTATTCCAACATGAAAATTGGAAGTCGCTGTTAATTGTACTTTAACAGTAGAAGAATTAGCTCCTTCTTCAAAAAGATGCTCTAGAAATTCCAAGATATTATTAATGGTGACTGAGAAAGGTTCAATATTAGATTTTTGAGTCCACAAAACAAATCTCTTCCATTTGCTGGCGTATAGTTTTCTGGTGGAAGGTTTATGGGAGTACAAAAGAATATGACAGAAGAAGAGAGCATAGGTTGTCTGTCTATTAGTGGAACTGGAGGAACTAGGCAGTCAACCTGAGATTCACTATGTCTGGATGTATCATGCCTGTTGGGTGAGAGAGGAGGTCCAAGTTGGATCCAGAAACCAAGGTGGTTGAATCAGGTGAGGCCAAAACAAGGGAAACCAAATTTGTTGAGGCCAGTAAGGTGCAATGAGGATGACCTTGCTCTTCAACCTTGCAGGTATCTTTAGAAATTTGGGAATTTGAAAGTGTGGGAGGATATGCATAAAGGACACCTGGGAGGGGCAATCGTGAAGTAGAGCATACGCAGGGGATTCTCCCTCTGGAGGGATTAGGGCAAAGTAGCTCCTGCATTTCTTGTTCGGGGGGATGCAATAAGATTGCAACAAATGTAAATAAATAATAAAATAAATAAATCTTTTTCAGTCAAACATTACATAGCTCATTTAAGTCCTGCCACCTTTTAAACCTCATTCCTCCCAATATGCATTGTTTCTGCAATTCCCATTCCTTCCTATGTAGCTTGCTCTCACCCTTCTCCATAGATCTCAACTCCAGCCATCTTATCTCTGCTAGTATATTCACTACCTCTAGTACAGTTGGTTTAGATTTTGATCTCCACTATCCAATAATTGCCCTTTTGGCAACCAACATTATCAGACACAGCAAGGCCCTTCCATGCCTAGGTAAATCTGATTCTGTATCACAGCTCAGAAGAATCATCTCCCTCATCAAACCAATCTGCCCACCCAGCATCTCTGACAGTGCATCCTGCAGGGAATCCTTAAAGTCCACCAATTCACCACCCTCCCATAAAATATGTTCCCAGTTACCTCTTTCCTTGCTGTCACACCTCCATTTGCTGTGTACCTGAGGAAAACTTCTCTGGAGTTTACTTGGGGTACAGAAATATCTATGCAAACATTTCCAGGCAAAAAAATCCAAAATCTTCTAGACTCTGTTGCATATTTGGGAGACATACATACATCCTTCCACTGTTTCCTTGTGACTAGCCTATCCAGTGTCCCCTTCCAATCCCCTCCAAACTCCTCTGATAGAGTCCTATAGTTATCATGCAATATTTTATATGCTCTTCTAATTATTCCTTTTTTAATCACAGCTTCTGTTCTAGATTCTACTAAAAACTCTGCCAGTGCTGGTCGCTCACCTAGGACTCTCATATTTCTCTCTCCCCATCTATACTCTGATATCAATCCCAGATAGGGAAGGCAATCTCTAACTTGCAGTCCAAATAAATTCTTGTCATCTTCCCATTCTATCATCCCTCTTTCTCTCTAGTTACTTGCTCCTAATACCTTGGTTCCCTTCCCAGACCTCTCCAACAAATTCCAGCCCCCTCTTGTCTATTGTCTATACCCCTAATCGCAGACATCTTTATCGGCAGAATCTCCTTTCTCCAATCCTGTGCCGGCTCAGTTCCTAGAACATCTCCTTCACTTTATGGATATAATATTCTGTATGAGTATTGCTATTCTTCTTAAAGGCTCACATCCAAAATCCCAGTCTCTCCTTGCCTCTCAAGCTTCCCCCTTGTTTCATCATGTGAAGATATGTGAAGGCTGCCAGAATTTTGTAGATAATTCTATGTCATTTTAAATATGAATATAATCCACAGACTTGTCCTCTTAAATGTAAGAAAATTGTGTTAGATGTTGAACTTCAAAAATGTAACCACAGTGCACTCTGCTGGAAGAAAGCTGATAAGTCAAGCATTGTACGACTGTTTGATCTCAAAGCTCGGAGACATAATGTCTGGACTGAGTAATTCCTTCTATTGTTTTGAGACCAGAGTTAGTTGCTAGACTTTACATATATAATGTCTTTAATCGCTGTGGTTTCCTGGCCCAGGTGCAGGATCAAAGAATTGTTAAAACTCTGAGTTTCTGTTAGCCTATGAACCAGAGATGAATGATATAATCTAAAATGAGTCAGCAGTGATGTATTATTTTTAAGAATTTCTCAGAGAGAGAGAATCAGAGCATTTTGGATTTTGTCTGAAGAACATCCATTCAGCAGTACTCTGCCTTTGCTCTATTTGTAAGTTTATTTAAAACTGTAATTGCTCTTAGAGTTAGATAGGAATTTAGTAAGATTTAGTGTAGCTCTTTTCTATATTTATGTCAGACTATTCTACAGTATTATTTTAAGCATTTTCCTACGATTTCTGAACTCTTGACTAGCACTGTGTTGAACTGAGAAGATTTTTCTTATGTTTTTATTATTTATTATTAAATATTTTTAAACCTCTCAACTGTGACTGTTTTGTGCAGAGATAATTTAAGCTCTAGAGTACATTGCATGTATATAGTGATACTGTACAAAGCCACTCCAATAAGCCTTGCTGTTCATCCACTTACTATTTGGATAACAATATTGCACAGTATAACTGGAAACCCTTTGGTAAGGGCCTTTTTAGTAGCTGATAAGAGTAGTTGGTGGCAATAATTACTACCTTATATCCTGGCAGGAGGGGGCATAGCAGGAAAACCTGTGCCAGTCTTCCCCAGGAGTGTCTGTGTGTTTGTATATAAACCAAACCTCAAAGTGTGTGTGTGTCAGTTACTTGGGCAGGGACATGAAGTACTGGTTGGACAGAGAGGGCACTGGAGACTTTGGTCTGACTACTCGGCTGAGATCTGTACCCTATAGCTGTGCCAGTGGGGAATCTTATTAGGGATCTGGAAAGAAAGGGAGAAACCAGCCCCAGACTGACTGTGATCTCTGAGTGCTCTTAAGGGGAAATTGTACTTTACTGTGAGTGTACTTGTTATCCTTCCCAATGTGGATGTCCCTCACTGGTGTTAGTGGTGGGGATTGAGGCTCCTTGATTACTGGGCCAGTGCATGAGCATCACACATCATTATCCCTTTCCACTTTGAAATGTAATTTTCTGCTTGTGCTATATATAGGAGACCTAACTGTGAACTGTGCAGCTCTGAAATATCGCCTTAAATTGGGTAAACCCAATCTGCCCTGTTCTACTGGAAGTATCAGCCTATCCCACATGACTCCTGCCATCTTCCCTTCCCAGACAAAGTTCCACGGCTCTTCATCAATCGCTATCCACAACCTCTTCTCTGGTTGATAAAAACATGCCTGACCTGTGTATAAGACCAAAGGAACTAAAAACACTTTAACTGCCTGTATCTTATTATCCATATCCATATAACAAATCTTATATTTTCTCAGCTTCCATACCATCCTCCATCTAGTCTCTCCCCACACATCCTCCACTGCCACATTAGAACCATCCCCAGTCCATTTTCCCAAATACTTAATTCCACAATGTCCCCATAAATATGGATATTCCTGAACCAATTCATATGTGGATACATAATTTACCACTGTTGCCTCTGCTTTAGCTTCACCAACCTTGCATTCCTAAAATATCTGAAACTGTCTCAAAATGTTCCAAAACACTTTAGTGTCTCTTTCTGATTTTGTCAGGTATAAAATAATATCATCTGCAAATAAAGCCAGGTCTTTCTGACTACCACACCAACTACATCCCTGAATTTCCAAGTCCCTCATCCTCTCTGCCAATGGCTCTAAATTTAAAGCAAATAATAAAGGGGAAAAAGACACCCCTGCCTGGCTTCTCTGCCCAAGCAGAAAGCATCAGAGAGGACCCCACCCACTTTAACCCTTGCCTCTGATCTGCATACATCCTCCCAATCAACCTCACAATCCTTTCAGGAAATGTAAATGCTTCCACCACCCTGCTCACAAAGTCCCAACCCACTCTGCCAAATGCCCTATCTGCATCAAGACCCACCAACAACAAATGGCATTCTCACACATTCTCCTCCACCCTGGATCATCATTGTTCTGCCACTGTTGTCAAATGTTTGCTGCTCCTCCACAAGATCACACAGATCCACATCTATCAGATTTGGCATCACCCCTGCCATTCCCCTATCCACCACAGACACAAACACTCTACAGTCATGGTCCAGCATTGAAATGGACCTGCATGACGCTGTATCCAATGGATCTCCACCATCTCCAGGTACCACAGCTACCACTGCTCTCTTCCAGGATGCTGGCACCTCTCATCTTAAAATAGTGTTAAACAAAACCTTCCAGATCTCCATCAATTCCCTCCCTCCCAGCCTCCATACTTCCACAGGAATATCATCCATTCCTGGGGACCCTTCCATAGACTAGCCATGCATCACAATTTCTATCTCATCTCTTCCCATCCTAACTGTCAGTAATTGAGCCTCATTTACCTCTAACCTTGGCAGATTTAATTCTTCCATAAACATTTCCACTTGCATCTTTTCCAGACATCCATATTTCTCTGTCTTATGGAGAATCTCAGAATTTCTGAAATATTTCCAATACCTCTACAGGATCTCTTGCCACCCTCCTTGTTCTAGGCTCCCCAAGCTTGGTGACAGACCCCTCCACTATCTACCATCAGAGCTGATGTGCTAAAAGTTTTAGTGCTCTTGTGTTACCGTAAAAAAAAAAAAACAGTTGCTTAACAGCAACCTTTCAAAACTCATGCATATTATCGAGGCAATCCCCTATTCTCTGTCAGGTACTCTGCAGCTAATCCTCTTCTCCTTCCATGAGATTCCCCCTATTCTGAAACACATCAACATTTGTCAGTCCCTCTAAATAATTCCTGCCACTTCTTAACCATAGCTCCCCTTCCTCCATTTCGACCCCATTTTCAAACTCCACATCAATTTTATCCCACTCCCTAGCCATACTTTCTGAAGAAATTTCTATTCTGTTTAACAGCTCCTGAATAATCTCCAACACCCATTCCTAAAACCTTTCACTTCTCAACAGATAGGTGGGAAAGCACCAATGTCTCATTTTTATTCCATTAGCCTGTGCTTTTATTTTAGCTAATACTGGTGCATGATCTGAAATAGTTACTGGATGAGTATGAAGATCTTCAGTTAAATGCATATGTTCCCGTGAAATGCAGACTCTCTCCAGCCTAGCCCAACCTTTACATCCTGGGGAATAATATGTAAATTCACTCTGAATTCCTAGTACTGAATGCACATCTTCCATGAAAATACTTTCACAAATATCTTCAAAAATCAACTCTCCTTTGTTATACTTTCCCCTCTGGGTCCACCAGACACGTCTCCACTGTTACAAATCAAATTCCAGTCCCCAAATATAAGTAATATTCCTTTCTGAAAACTGATTATCTCTCCCAGAACATTTCCAAGCTCCACTACAGCAGCTTTAGGTGGAATGTAAATACATGCCAGTGCAATCCTCCTCCCCTGCCAGTAGCTCCCCAGCACTACAAATGTGCCACTATTTCTCCTCTGTTCTCCTCTATCACCATTGGAGCTCCTTCTGCAATTAGTATAAGTACTCCTCTTTTCCTTTGTCCCAGGTAATCTACTGAACAACTATCCCAAAAACCCTTCCCTATCAAATTCACATGTTCATAGGTTTATAGGTTCATAGGTAAGTACTAGGCTATCTGCCCGAGGGCATCTATAAGCCTAGCCAGAATGTGCTGGCTTTCGCCGCCCCCCTTAGATTAGTTCCCTGTGCCTCTGTCCAGCACAGCCATTAATTCCCTGTGCCTCTGTCCAGCAGAGCCACTGCAGTGATCCCCGGGGTAAATTTTCTGTTTCCCATACACTCGTCAAGGTTTTTCTTGAAGATTGTTAGTGAGGGGCTCTGCCAAATTTAGATTGGAATCCTGTTCCAAAGCATGGGGAGTCTCTGGGACAGGAATCTATCCCTCCATCATGTCCTATTTATCATTGTGGAGAGGTTTAGATTCCTAGAGTGTGTGGCTCTTGGGGATTTGTTTTTTTTTTTTAGGTGGAGCATGTCCATCAATTCTGGGTTGGACATGGCCTTGTATGTCAGGCAGAGATCACCTCTGAGTAAGCAGTATGCAACCGAGTACAGTTGGAGTTTCTTCAGTCAGGCTGCATAGGGCATCTGTTTGAGGCCAGTAATCCTCGTGGTGAGGTACTTCTGTGGTCTTTCCAGCTGTTGCAGGTGTCTTGTAAGGTACATCCCAAATGGGGTGTTGTACTCTATGATGGGTCTGATGAGTGATGAGTAGAGGGGCACAATAACCTCTTTTGTTCTAGATGCGAACCCTTTTGTGATTAGGTGGGACACATAGAAAGATTTTCTAACCACCTTGGTAATATGATTATTAAAGGAGAGATTACTATCTACTTGGCTCCCCAGATCCATTATTACATTTTCTGTATTTAGGGGACTACCATGTATGTGGTAGTTTGTGGGTACTTCGTTTTTTCCAAAAGAGATGACTATGCACTTTTTGGCATTTAGCTTGAGGCCATGATTTTGACACCAGGTATCTGTCGCAGTGAAACCCTTCTGAAGGATGTCTGTATCAGCCAGAGAGTCAATTATGGCCCCCAGTTTGCAGTCATCTGCAAACTTGGTCAGCCATAGTCCTCCTGTGCTTGCCTGTACCTCTGAGAAGTATATACTGAACAGGAGGGGTCCCAGGACTGAGCCCTGGGGGATGCCACTTGTAACCAGTTTAGAGTCGGACCTAGAGCCTGCAACTCTCACTGTGTGGGCTCTATCCCTGAGCCAATTGGCAACCCATCTCATGATGTAGGGGTTTTTGTTTAGGCTGGTGAGCTTCTCTATAATACCAAAATGGGAAATGGTGTTGAAAGCTGTTGTGAGGTCTAGGTAGGCTGTGTGGACCTCTTTTCCCCCATCTAAAGCCTTGGTAACTGTCTCAAAGAAGTCCACCAGGTTTAGGAGGCATGATCTGCCCTTAGCAAAGCCAAACAGGGTAGGATCCAATGTTTGGAGGTTCCCAATGTCTCTGTTAATGAGTTTCATGATGATGCACTCCATAGCCTTGCAGACCAGGCTAGTCAGGCTTATAGGGCGATAGTTCCTAGGGTCTGTTGTGGCTCCACCTTTGTGGAATGGGATAACTGTAGCTGTGTGCCACTCTATGGATATGTAGCCTGTAGCGAGGCTGAGTTTGAACAGTGTGTTTAGGTGAGGGGTTAGTTAATTTTGGAGCTCATGTAAGACACAGCCTGGGACACCATCCAGTCCCATTGAAGCTGTATTTGTGGCTTTGGATAGGGCTGTTTTAATCTGTGTGTCAGTGATTGCCGGGGCTCTACATTCTTCTGGTATGGTTATGGGCCCTTTAGGGGGTGAAAGGGGGGTGAAGTTTGCACTAAACCTTTCTGTCAGAATGTTGGCAATATCATTTGGATTCAGTGTATGTTGTGCCATTCTGCACTAACTCAGAGCATATCTGAGAGTTTCCGCTTAGGTTCTTGACATAACTAAAGAACACTTTGTGGTTATCTTTGGGGTCCTTGGCAATTTTTCTTTCGAAGCTAGCCTTAGATGTTCAGTTCCTTCCAAGTGTCTCCTGCAACATATCCACCCGCTCTCCACATTTTATAACACAGTTCACCACTCTTTCTTTTCTGTATCCATCCGGAGGCCACTTACATTCAAAGACATTACAGAAAACATCATTGTATTAATTAATACCACCTTTTGTGTATAACACCTTCTTTGTTAAATGTCTAGTTCCAGCTTTTGTGCTACATGCACACACTGTTTGGCAGGTTGAACCTCTATTTAGTTTTTTCTTGTCATATCCATTGGAGCCTATACCACATCTCACAAAACCGCTTGTTTTATTGAAAGGCCTCAAATAAAAAAAACAACCCCCCATCCCCCCTAAAACCTATTAACTTAATACTAACACACAAAACTATGTACACCTTCAAATATTGAAGCTCTACTCTCCTAATAGGAACAAAACTGCCAAACTGACAGCCACACTCATAGACTCAAGCTAACCCAAAAGAAAGGTTATCTATGCTGAGACACATGGTGCAGTCTGTGCTTCTACTCCATGGTTCTCCGGTTCGATTCTTGGCTGGGGTGCCTTCTGTGTGGAGTTTGCATGTTCTCCCTGTGTTATGGGTTTCCCTCCCTCCGGGTCTCCGGTTTCCCATTCCATCCAACATTCATCCTCCATGCATCTGGGCCTCCGCTGAAAACTGAAAACAGGCTCTGTAGTCGGATTTTCCAGTTCACAGTCAAAAAAATAAATAAATAAAATAAATACTAAGTGCTTATTGATTTTGTCTTATTTTTATAGCTCTCCCAGGGAAACTACCTGAATGCTTTCAGAGCACCTTAACTACCTTGGGAAAGCCCCTGAATGCTTTCAGGGAATAGTATCTACCTTGGGGAAAAACCCTGAATGCTTTCAGAGAACATTATCTCCTAGCCAATTTCTCTTTTCTTTTTTTTTCCTCGGCCAATCACTTTCTACCAGACTGCAGCCAGTTTCTCTTATAGATAAATTTTTTGGATTCATTTATAGATTAGTACTAGGCTAACTGCCCTTGTGGGCCATTTTCAGCCTAGCCAATTACCCCATGTGAGAATCAAACTCTTCACCTTGTGTTTGTAAGGTAAACACCTTAACCATTATGCCAGCATCCCACCCCACTTTATCAGATTGTCTCCATGGAGACATAAGAATCAGGCAGCCAGTTTCTCTTTATTTTATTTATTTATTTATTTATTTATTGACATTTGTTAACCGGGTTGGTCCAGCTGGGTTTTTGGCCCATTTTCAGTGGAGACCCGAGGAGAAAAGCTCCAATACAGATATATACAGACATAAAAAGGTAACAATTTCAACTGACATATGATGAGATATGAAAAAAAAGAAGAATAAAAAAATAATAGTACAAGAACACTACAGATACAGGTGAAAACATATAAACTATTTACATTAGGTAAATTATATGTTTACAGATTAGAGATTTTGTACATATTTACATGCAGATTAATTGATCAAATGAGAAGAGTATAGTTCAGTTTGTAACCCTTAGTTGAGGGATCACATTTTTGAGGTGATGGAGGAAAGTGAGGAGGGGGTAGCCCTTGGAGGGAGAGATGAGGATTAGGTTGGTGCTGTGCAAGGGCAGATTCTGGTGTTGAGCAGATGGAGATTTAGTTTCTCCTTAAAGTGTGCTGGGTGAATGGTGGAGCTTATTTCGCGAGGAAGTTTGTTCCAGTTTTGGGCTATTGAGTATTTATATAAGAGTTTGTCTACTGCTTTTTTTGGCTGGTAGGTGTTGAGAAGTTGCTGATTAGAGGTATGGAGAGTGCAAGAAGGTGTGTAGATGAAAATGAGGGAAGAAAGAGCTGGTCAAGATGAAAGTTTGTAGAGAATGAAATGTAGCATTTGTAGTTGTGAAAGTAGCAAAGTGTGGGGGAATTCTAGCCAGTGTAGGTATGCAAGGGGTAGACAGTGGTGGGATTTGTAAGGAGAGTCTGTTTTGAATCTAGCTATCTGATGATAAGTTTGTTGGAGTTTGTTTAAAGTTGTGGCTTGGATATTGTTGAAAATAGGGGCAGCATACAGAAGGGAGGGTAGGAGGAAGGCTTGAGCAAGGGAGAGCCTAGCATTTGGAGTTAGAAATTTCTTGTTACGATAGAGCAATCCAAGTTTCTGGTTAGTCTTTTTTATACATTGAAGGAGGTGTATATTAAATTTGAGTTTATCATCTATGATGACTCCTAAAAATTTATTATGAGCATCAGGTTTAATAATTGTGTTATTTGAGGAGATGATAAAGAAGGAAGATTTGTGGTGAGTATGTGACCGGGGGAGGAATAGTAGGAGTTTGTTTTTTTTTTTTTTTTTGCGGTAATGCATGAGTAGGTTTTTAGAGAGCTACTGTTCAGTAGATGAGAAAGTATGTTGAGAGAGAGTATGGAGCTCAGAGATGTTGTCAGAGATTGAGATGAGGGTAGAATCATCTGTGTATTGGATGAGGGAGGATTGTTTGCATGATGTGTGTAGGTCATTAGTGAAGATGTTAAAGAGGAGAGGTTGCTGGGGTATGAACAATCTGTTCCAAGGCATTTTACTTAATAAAGTCAAGGAAGTTTTGTGCTAGTGAGTTTATCAGATTGCTTCCATGAAAACATGAAGACCAGCTACAGAATTGTTACTTAGCATATACGTACTTGCTAGAAAAAGGCTTCATAATAGTCAACGTTCTTTTTCATTTACTTGTTCTCATTTGTGTTACTAAATCAATCTAAGGTCTTTAATTTGATCATTTCCCCATGCAAAAATGAGGAAAAAGCACATTAATTAGACTTTTATCATGCTTTTAACTAGGCTTTTTTTTACATTGCAGTCATTACACTTAAAAATAACTGAAAAAACTTTACTTTATAGCATGTAAAGAAAACCACATTCCACAAAATTAGCACTATTTAAGAAAAAATAGGAGGGTATAGTTTGCCTTGTTGAAGTTTTTTTAGTCTGACTTCACCCTTTGCAAGTTCTGGTGTTAGTGCCAGCTCAAAAGTGACTGATTTGTGGTCAGATTTAACTAAGGGTCTGACATTTGTGGCAATGCATCTGTTTGACAGTAAGGACCAGATCTAGTATTTTTGTTCCTCTTGTTGGGGTATGAACAATCTGTTCCAAGGCATTTGAGTTAATAAAGTCAAGGAAGTTTGGTGCTAGTGAGTTAGGACTAGTGTAGGTTTCCCAGCTGTTGGTGGGATAATTGAAATCCTCCATAACAAGAGTGTTCAGGAATATTTGGATTGAGTCTAGTTTGGTCAAGTAGACTTCATGCGCATCATGACCCATGGAGTGGGATCTATAACTAGCTATGACTTGAATGGGGGGGGGGGGTCTTACTCATGGTAACTTGAACTTGGAGTAACTCCATGGAGATGTCCTGTCTAACTAGATGGGAGGTGAATTTATCTCTGATCTAGATAGAAACACCACTTTCTTTGGTTCTCATGCATTCATTTTGTGGTCTGAAGGTGTGGAAGGCATTGTTGCTTTGCAAACCTGGAGTACTCTCTGAGGCCTTGAACCAGGTTTCTGTGACTGCACAAACATCTACATCTTCCAGTGACACAAGTGCGTCCAGAGTGTGCAGTTTTTGGTTTAAGCTCCTGGCATGGTTTACCTTTATAATGTCAGTGGTCAAAATGTCGAACCCGCTTCCGCGAACACCGAGCTGCAACTTCACAAAACCTCGAATACCGAATTTCCGAACTGCAAAATCTCGCCCCTTTTTTGACCCATGTTAGCACTTGTTTGTAGGTGTGGCATGGTCAGAAATGTAGAAATTTGAGGTTTTATCAAACTTTTAAAGTTTTCGCGGTTCCAGTTTCACAGAAACGGTTTGGTGATGTGGCTGTTCGGTAATACTTGATTGACATTATAAAGGTAAACCTCCTAGCATTTAGCAACATAACCCTTATTTTACTTTTATTGGCAAATTTCATGTCTGTAAGTTTGTTTTCAAGACCTTGCCTAAAAAGACAATATGGAGGAGGAGGAGGCAAGAGCCTTTGCCAGTAGCTGAAAGCCTAGTGGTGCTAGGTGCAAACTGTCTCTGACAAACCAGCAGGGTTTGTTGACCATGACTTCCCAAGCTGACAGAAACTGGATCCTCTTTGAATGACACCAAAAACTAAGCTAATTATTGAAATAAATCATTTTTGTTTATACTGTGACATCATTCTAGGTGAAGGTAGTATGCTGCTCAAGGCTAAGGACATACCTGCCAGGGACACATCCTCAGAGAGCTCAATCATGTCTCTCTTATTGTAGTCCAGTGGGGTCCATCTCAGGCCATTCACTCCAATATGAACTATGACAGAATCATTTGCTATTTGCTGCTGAGAGCGCTGAGTGCATGCGGGATCTGATTATTCCTGGCACCGGACCGGCAGCTGACCCTTACATTCTCCTTGTGCAACCTGGTGAGTGGGACACTTGTGTGTCTCACTATGGAGTCTCCAATGATAAGAAAATTAGTTTTTTGACTGTTACACCTTACGGGCTTAGTAGGTGAGATACTGGTATTACTATGTGTCAAGGGTGCTGTGGGAACTGTGTTAGTTGTAGCAGTCTTGTGTTTTGGTGTGCTCTGGTATTTCAGTAAGTTTTTTGAAAGAACATCTGAGTATGTTGATTTTTGTGTTTTATACATACTATGTGTATGAGTAGTGATACTACGTGCATGAGTAATGGTGGATGTTACTGTTACGAGTGCAGGAGAGCAGGGATTCAAGATTCCTGGTATAGATTCATCTCTCGCACTCTGTACTAGAGTGAGTTGAGGGTTGTCAGTGTATATGAGGCAATTTCTGCACTGCATCAGGAGACCCAAGTCAACAAGGTTGGCAGGAGAAACAAGGGTAGTTCAACTGTCCATAATGCTAGGTTGAAGAACTGTTATCGCAAATGGGGGGGGGGGCGGCTTTTCAGATCCAATCAAGCAGGTGCTCCGTGGATGAATATTACTGTGGGGGAGTTATGCTGGTAGTTTAATAGGTCACAGCTCACTACCACTATTTATTTCACCAGAAAGTTTTAAGGATGAGGACTAGACTAATCTGCTGTAGCTGTATCCAAAGTAAAAATTGCCAAATTTATCTGTCTGGCTATGGCACAAAATTGCACAGCAGTACGCGGTGCTGCAAGATGCATAAACAAGCAGGAAAACTGTTCAAATGCAGGGCTTAAATACCAGTAGTTAAAAACTTGAAAAAACATAAAACATTTTCAAAAGGACCAATGAGGATGCTTACTGCAAGCCCTAGATCAAACACCCTTCACTATACAGGTTCCAATCAACACACATCTCTCACTAGAGTGCAGAAGGGCCCTTTCCAACCATAGATGGCCTGGAAAATGTGCTCAGAACAGACAGCCACTACAAACAGACCCAGATGCAGCAAATCTGTATCTGGACTATGCTACAGCTACTAGCTAATGTAGTTTTAGCAGGAAAAATAGAGAATGCTTAACACAGCAGAAACATAGCATTGGGACACTAAAAAAAGTTTTAAACAGCAGAAAAACAGCAAGGAGACTCTAAAGAATGTTTTAAACAACAAACAAATGAGTTATTTTAACATTGCTTGGTGGGTAAACCAGAACAAGCAGAACAAATTGCTTTGCAACAGTGAAAGTTACCAGCAAATACTTAAAAAACAGTGAAAATAGCAAACAGAGCTTTGCAAATAGTGAAAACAGCAGTAAAATACTATTTAACAGCACAGTAAGGCAGACAATTGCAGTGCAACAGTGCAGTTTAGTACACAGTATTTAAATACATTATTGAAGTAGGTGCAGACAATAAAAAGTGCAGAAAATAGTATAATTAAGCAAAAAATGGGCAACTTATGTTTTTGTGAAGCTTAGAAGCCTCTAGTCATCCGGTATCTCAGCTCAGAGTTGTGGCTGGTAGCCCACTTCAGTTCAGCTCAGTACAAACAAGCAGATACCTGATCAAATGTAGGGCTTAAATACCAAAGCTAAAAACTTGAAAAAACATTACAAAGGTTCAAAAGGACCAATGAAGATGCTTACTGCAAGCCCTAGACCAAACACCCTTCACCACATAGTTTCCAATCAGCACATTTCTCTCACTAGAGTGCAGAAGGGCCCTTTCCAATCAAAGATGGACTGAAAAAATGTGCTCAGAACAAACAGCCACTACAAACAGATCCAGATGCAGCAAACCTGTATCTGGACTTTGCTACAGCTACTAGCTACCATAGTTTAGGTGGGAAACACTAGAGAATGTTTAACATAATAGAAAAATAGCAGTAAGACTACAGTACGCATGGCACTCCGCTCTAAAGTAATCAGATTAACAGTTTCAGAAGTTGCATTGCTTAACACTTCTAATAGCTTGGAGAGCTTTTGCAGCTCCCAAATTGATTTTACAATCCCATAAGCAGGTAATATACCAACCCCAGAAATAACATCATCACCAAAGTCCATATGAGAAAGTTCTTTAAAAGCTGCTTGTTCTAAATCATGATGATAAATCCACAAAGCATCAACCTTTCCAATCAGATTTTTTACAGTCTGAGTATCTCATATATTACAAATTTTACTACTGGGCAGGGCATCTACATATTGAATGGCTGGAAGGACTCCCAATATAACAACACCCCGACCAGTTTGCTGGCAGTCAGGGATATGCTAGACTGCCACAAATGAAATAAAAGTCTTTCAGCATGACCATACCTTTTACTGCACTTCCACTATACATTCCTCAAGTAATATTACATTTGCTCTGTCCAGCTTCCACAGTCCCATTTTTCACATAGCAAGTATGACCCTTGACAGTTACTGAAAGTCTAAGTGCAGCAATTTTATTAAATGATGTGACATTATAACACATCAACTTCATTTACAGGCACTGGAAACAATGGGATACCTCCATCATAGGCAGTAGATATGTGGGCACATACCCAACAGTTACTAACATTTAAAGTCAGGGGTGGCTCGTCCTATCGGACTGCTGGACTGCAGCCCTCCCACCTAGAAAATAACAAAAAAAAATCTGTAAAACATAAAAACAAAGACTGCCTTTACCAGCAGTCCTAATATGCACACGGAGGTAACAAAGGTACCCAGCAATAATTGCTGTGAGGTACCAGGAATCTGTGTGGTGACAACCGCACAGAACAGAGGAGCTCTGGACTGCTTCAGCCACAGTCAGGACCAATGAGGAGGACTGAGCTGCTCTCATGGGACATTTTCAGTGCACGAGCTTCAGGTAGGTGTTTGTATTGTGGGCTTGCTTGCTGTTCAGTCACTGGATCAAAGGCTTCATGCATCGGTCTGTTTGTTCGGTCGCTTGCTTGCTGTTCGGGTGGTCGCTGGGCTTGGTCTCACAGATCAGTCCAGTCGCTGGGCTTACTTGGATCAGTCAGTCTGTGGCTTGCTGTTCGGTCAGGTAGGTGAAGGGCTTTGTGTGTGATCAGTCAGTCTGTGGCTTGCTGTTCGGTCAGGTAGGTGAAGGGCTGTGTGTGTGATCAGTCAGTCTGTGGCTTGCTGTTAGGTCAGGTAGGTGAAGGGCTGTGTGTGTGTGTGTGTGTGTGTGTGTGTGTGTGTGTGTGTGTGTGTGTGTGTGTGAAATGCCCCAGTTACTATATAGTGGTGGCTGGAGATACTCAGGCTTGAACCCTGTACCTTGTATGCAGGTGTTAAGGACCTGAATTCCCTACCCACCACCATTTGTAAAAAAATTGCAAATTTTTGCCTCATATGTGATCTGATCTGTTCCTCATAATATCTGTGGTTTCTAAATACTGCAATGCTTGGTATTTGATGGTGCAGTGGTAGCATTGTTGCCTCACAGCTGCAGGTTTTCAGGTTTGATTCTTGGCTGGGGTGCCTTCTGTGTGGGGTCTGCATCTTTTCCCTGTGTTTGTGTGGGTTTGCTTTTGTGTCCTCCCATGTTACAAAGACATGTCTGCATTATTTCTTCCTGGGCCTCTGCTGAAAATTGTTTTTTGTTCCAAGTCAGATTGTCCTGATTAACAAATGTTAAATAAAATTGACAGGCATTTGAATTTCAGACTTCAGGTTTCTGAATGTTTAACTCCTTGCATATTTGATGGTGCAGTGGTAGCATTGTTGCCTAGCAGCTGTAGGTTTTCTGGTTTGATTCTTGGCTGGGGTTCCTTCTGTGTGGAGTCTGCATCTCATCCCTCTGTTTGTGTGGATTTGTTCTGGTGTCCTGCCATTTTACAAAGACATGTGTCTGCAGTATTTCTCCCTGGGCCTCTGCTGAAAATTGTTTTTGTTCCGTCAGAAGTAAAACTGACATTGAATTTCAGACTTCATATTCTTCAGAAAATGCATAGTAACACAACTTTTTACACAACCTTTTATTTTAGCAATTTTCTAAGATGAATATTTGAAATGTGTCCTTATTTTTGGGACTGTATTACCCCATTATTGGCTTTGTTCAGTTTTTTTGTGCTAAGGTTGACAGCTATGGAAAGAACTGAATTCACTGAATATGTTTGAGGGCTGTATTCCCTCATTACTGGGTTTGTCCAGGTGTTTTGTGCTAAGAGGTTGACTGCTATGGTGAGAACTGAATTCATTAAATGATAGCCATTTAAGTTTCAATCTTCCTCTCTTTCACAAAGCAGCCAATTTGGCGTAGTGGTATGTTGCTCTGACTGTTTTGCACAGGGACCTTGGCAGTAAAATGTATGGTGGTAACGCAGCATTTTTCTTTCACAAAGCAGGTGATTTGGCATAGTGGTATGTTGCTCTGACTGTTTTGCACAGGGACATTGGTAGTAAAATGTATGGTGGTAACACAATTTGGCATAGTGGTATGTTGTTCTGACACTTTTGCACAGGGACCTTGGCAGTAAAATGTATGGTGGTAACACAGTATTTTATTCTAGCAACTTTCCAAGATTATACAAGCAATGTTTAATGTGTCCCTGGTTTTTAGCCTTTTGACCCCCCCCCCCAATAAATTTGGCTTTTTCCAGATTTCTTGTGCTGTGAAGGTGAGATGCATTTGAGTATTGAGTAGATTTTACAAGGAGCTGAGAGCTGCAGGGGAAGACAAGTTTAGTGCTGCTTATGCTAAGTCAGCTTGCATTGTTAATAGCACAACAGGTTGTGTACTTGCTTTTGATACAGAGGGTTGTTGGTTCTACTCCCACAAGGGGTGAATGCTGCCGTACTGAAAAAGTTAAGATACTAACTATGAGCCTGTTATCAGTTTGCCATCCATTTCCTATTGCAATATTACTAGCTTATCATTTTTAATGTAATATAGGCAATTTATTCCTCAGGGGCATCAGACGCTTTATTTTTCGATTAAACCATGAAATATAAAGGTGTTTGCTAGCAGCAACCTCTTCATTAGTTACAGATTTATTTAATGTGGAATTATTTAGATGACTTTTTTACTTCAGAGATTGTGCATATTTACTGATAATGGTGGACTGTAGAATTATGCATATTTACTGATAATGGTGGACTGTAGAAGATTGAGTAGACTTATGATGGAAATGTTCTGAACTGGGCAGTTTTGTCATTATTGGTGCATGCATTTTGTTTAATTGTTTACTGGAAAAATGTTCAAAACAATAGGAAGGTGTATCAAAGAGCACATGTATGTTTCATATGCAAGGGGCCTATGATCTGAAAACAGCCCAGAATTAATCTTTATCTGCCACTGGTAAAATGTATTTTCTTTGAATGTGAGTTTCAAGGGCAGAGAAGTTTTAATGCTAAGTTTGTTTAGCATATGTCGTAGTGTTTGTGCTGTAAAATGCAAAATAAAACTTTCAAATGAAGTCCAAATCATCATAGAAGTAAATCAGTATGCACATTACTGTTTATGGTAAATGGAGTGAAATAGCCAAGTAATGGATCATTGGAATGGCTGCAGGGGGAGGCTCCTTGATTTTGTGAGGGGGAAGGGCGGCAAACTTAAAGACAGCCCCAGCTGAACTATACCTCCCAACTGTCCAGATTTTCAATAAATGAATAGACTTTTGCTTCTTATTTTTGGTTTGTTCCTCATAAAATTTGTGGTTTTCTGGCAAAATAATTTAGGAATTAAGCCACTAAATAATAACACACTGAGTTTCAGACTTCATAACCTTCAGAAAAATGCATGCTAAAGTAAGACCTGTTGTTCTATCAACTGTCTCAGTTTATACAAGAGCAATTTTTAGTACTGTTTATATGTTCCCCCAATATATTTGGCCTTGTCCAGATTTATTGCATTAACAGGTTGAGAGGTACATGCAAATAAATTGCTTTATAGAATTAGGCATAGCCAAACCTCTCAACTGTCCCTGATTTTGGCTCAAAATGTTGCTCTTCCCCTAATAATCCCTCCGCAAAATAGCAATTTTGGAAGCAAACATGGAGGGTTTACAATTAAGAAATAACTGTAATAATCAGAGTTATAGATTACTTTTTATTTCAGAAATACATGTAGATTATTTTATTTTGTCAGCTACTCAAGTTAACAGTACTAATATTAAAGTGTACCTTCTTTGACAGGTTCCCAGCTGTATTGTGTGGCTATTTTATATTTTTACATCACATTTTTGCTTCATTTTTCATAAAATTGTGGGTTTTTTTGGCAAATTAGTGACAAATCATTAAAGACTGAAGTTAGAAAATAATGACAGACATTTGAGTTTCAGATTTCATACCATTCAGAAAATGCATACTAATGCAAGACCTATTCTATTATCTTTCTAAGTTTATAAGAGCAATATTTTAAAAAAATGTCCTTATTTTTGGGCCTTTGTCTCACTTCTTTGTATGGCTTTGTCCAGATTTCTTGCTCTGAGGTTGAGAGTTATGACAAATGTGTCAGGGCCATCACAGTCAGCCAGAGACATTTCAAATTGTGACATACTTGTTGCACCCCACTCCCCCATGTAGTGACTCTGGATGTGTCAAAGCAAGGCAAGGAGTAGTTATGCAGTGTAAATGTGCAGAGTATCCCCCCTGTCCTTGATTTTTGCAGAGTGGTCTGGTTTCTGTCATATTTTTTGTACTGTTGATTTATGCTTATTACTCAAAGTGCCTGTTGCTCTGTGTTTAAATAGCAATTCTTTAATGACCATCATCAGGTAAGCTTGGCTGAGATCGTAAGATGCAAGTAAGCTTTAATAAGCATACTGTTAAAGAATTGCCAACATTGAAAGCCTTTCTGTTGTTGCCATGTAGAGAATACTTAACTAGATAATGTATAGGCCTCGGGTATTGAAATGCATATGACAGTATTTGTAATAAAGGACAGGATTACATTATTTTAAGAAGCTCATTACACTTAGAGACTTCCAGTCATCTGCAGGCTTTACCCGTAAACTAAACAGAATACCAATCATGTGGTCCATAACCTGTACAGTAATCCTTTTAAGCAATGTATCTTGAGCTTATTTCTTGTTTGCTTTTCATTTTTTACTTTGATCATGTTTTCCCATGAAACAAGTAGATAGCTGTCAGGCAGCAGTTCTTTTTTTGGATAAGAAACATTTTTACAAGTGGGGGCATTAGAGATTTCTACTTTCAGCATGTTACTTGGTACTTTAATAAAGCTGAATATAAATTATAATTAGAACTGCAGTGCAAGAAGTGGTTTGAGTTGAGTGCTGCTTGTTTTTCTTATACTTGATTTTGATTGGCATTCCATTAATGTATTTAAAAAGTAATTTATTTTTTCATGCCTCACAACCTTTTTGTTTCCATCTAGATATTAAGTAAGCTGTCATGCAGCCAATTTTTATTCTTCTGCACTTCATTTTGTCTTGATTGGACTCTCATAATGACGATTTGGCACCCAGGGCAGTGTATTTAGTTAGTTGTTGTGGTTTTGAGCATAACTCCTCCCCTTTCTAGTTGGCCACACCCCTTTCCATTGACCCCACCCATTCAGCTGTCTCCTGCAGCCCCCCTTTGATTTGAAGTCACCAGCTGCCACTGTTTAAAGTCTTAGCATATGTTTTCAGAGTAGCATGAAATGTATTGAAACTTGGATGCCAAGCTGGTGATTTCTGTCTAGATTTTATCAATTGTTTTATTCTTCTGTTTAAGAAGTTGAATATGATATTTTCTGACAGGATCAGGAAATGCAGTAGTAGAACAAAAATAACAATTGCAGTCATCACAGCAACAGTCAGACATGAATGGTGAGCTGGTCAGAATGGGTTTTCAAAAATGTTCAGACATAAATTAGTTTTGCGATGAATAGCTCACTGCTGCACTCCAAACACACTCCATAAAGGTTGGTGCTGTAGATTAGTTCCCATGAGCGGTGCTTGGTGGCCTGACTCAGGGAAAATGACCCCTTCTGATGTCCTCACAGTATTAGTCATTATCGGTTCTATTCCCAATCTCTCTATTTTTTTTTTGTCTAGTATGAGTGGAAACCGGTTCATTATCAGACAAAGCTACAGAGGGTAGGTCAAAGGGAATTAGTTGGCTTCCCTTTTTTGGCACTGCTTTTTGGACATAGGAGATATGGATCCATGTTGGAAACTCTTTGAGTCTAACAGCTGTAGCTGTGATGAGGAGCACCAGTAATGTGCCTTTCCATTGAGGTTGGAGGGCATGTCGTCTGGAGAAGGAATGAATGCCCAGTCTCATAGCTCAACTGGAGCTGGGTGGAGATTACCTGTGAATCAAGATGCTGTAGAACAGAAATAAGTTGTTGTCAATAAGTAAGCATTGTCTCATCAGCTACCTGCAGATCAACATTTGCGGATAGGGGTGTGGCTGGCATCCCATAAGGATTTCATGCGAGAAGAACTTTCTAGGTGCACCGATGCTGCTGTGGATAGTAAATAAAACTAAGGACAAGGCCTCTGGCCATTTTAGACCTGTATTCACAGTAAGTTTTGTTAACTTAGTTTTCTAACTTTGATTCATTCTTTTTACCATACCTGAAGCCTAAAGTCGGTGTGGGTAATGATACGGCATCTGAATATTTAGAACTTTACAAATTTGTTGAATAATCTGACTCATAAAATGAGTACCTCTATCATACTGAATACAACATGGCACCCCAAAACAGGGTATAAACTCATACAAAATCTTCTTGGCCACTGAGGCCACATCATTTTTAATACATGGATATGCTTTCACCCATCCAGAGAAAACATCAGTCAAAACTAGTACAGATTTAAACTTTGCACACATTGGTAATTCGATAAAATCACACTGTATACAGCAAAACAATCCCCATGGCTTTTTAATATGCTATGTGGGAAAAGTTACAGATTTAGAAATGTTAAATTGAAGACATTCATATATTTTACACGTTTGTACAAGATGCTGAACAACCTCTAAAGTATAAGGGGCATACCAGTCATTCAAAATATGTCTTATTAAAGCAGTTTTTCCAAGATGGGAAGGCAGATGGTAAGCCCATGCCAACTACAGTAAAAGAGCTCATGATGCTGGTAACCTTCCATCTGGATGGTGCCAAAGTGAGTCTGAGGAACGATAGCAACCATCATGGATTCACCTTACCCTTTCAGAGTCATCAGCTTGGTTCTGAAACAACACTTCCTGCAAAGTTATAGGCACATTTTCAACTTGAAGAAGCTGCAAAAAAGAAGCCTGAACAGGGTTTAATAAAGCAGTCTGTCTTGCCGCTCTATCAGCAAAAGTATTACCTACTGTTTCAAATGAATTATCTGATCTTTGAGTGGTACATTTAACAACAGCTATTTCCCTAAGGAGGAGGAGCAGGGCATTTAATAATTATGTGATAAAAACTGCATTTTTGATTTTTAACTCTGCAAAGTCAAATAACCTCTTTTTCTCCAGAGATTTCCAAAATAATGAACCACTCCGCAGACATATCTGGAATCACTGTGCACAGTAACAGCCTTTCCCTGTGGTATCTTGCAAGCTTCAGTAATAGCTACTAATTCAACTACTTGAGCCAAAACATTTCATTGCAATTGTCCATTCAGTAGTATTTGATCAATACTACAGACCACAAAGGTGGCTGTCAATTGTCTATCTTCCCTGCTGATACATGATCCATCGACAAACAAAATTAAGTCAGGGTTCTGCAGAGGAGTATCTCTGAGATCAGGTCTTGGAGGAAGCACATTGTTAACAACAAAAACACAATCATAAGGTTCACCTTCATCAGCAGTAAAGTTAAGAGAGGCTGGAATCATGGGAGGGCATCTAATAATTTGCAAAGCAGGATTATTAAGTAGAGCTAGCTCATATTTGGAAAGTCTAGAAGCATAAAGATATTGTGTTTTAGTCTTGAAAAACAAACCATTGACAGCATGTGGAACTGCAACAAAAGTGTCATAACCCCAAGTAAGAGCCACTGCCATATCAACTAACTGGGCAGTTGTGGCTACAGCTGTAAGGCAAGGGTGAATTGTGGCTGCTACTGGATTAAGATTTGTACTGTAATAAGCAACTGGTCTAAAGCCATCATTTCATTTCTGTGCTAATAATCCCAATGCTACCTTATTGCATTCACAACAGAAAGGAAAGAACACATTTAATAGTCTGGCAGTCCTAATACTAGTGGATTTGAAAGAACAGATTTTAACGAAATAAAAGCTTGTTCATGGCATGGTTGCCAAGGGAGGGGTTCAGGGGTGTCCTTTTTCAATAGTTCTAATAAAGGTTTAATTGTTTTAACATAGTTGGATATCCATTATCTACAATAGCTGCAAACCCAAGAAATGCTCTATGTTGAACTAGAGTAGAAGGCCTCGGTACCATCTGTATAGCTGCAATGCGATAGGGCAAAATGCGTATGCATTTTCAGAGACGTGTTGTGTCTTTCGGCTTTTCCCGGTTAGGGGTCACCACAGCGGAACTCCGGTCCGCTAATGATTGGCAGTAGATTTTTACGTGCCGAGTTGCCAGCCCTGACACACAATCTTCAACGAAGGTACGCCCATTCACGCATGTCTCCACACAGTGGACTTGTGGTTGCCAAAGCTGAAGCTTAGATCAGTTTATTTTAAATCCTAACTCAGCTAGTGTAGTTAACAAAAAATAGTATCAGTCTGACAGTCAGCTAAGGAATTAAATGCTATGGGAAGATCATCTACGTACTTTTATTTTATTTATTTGTTTATTTAGTTAACATTTGTTTACCGGGAAAGTCTGACTTGGAATGAAGCAAATTTTCATCAGAGGCCCGGGGAAAAACATGCCAGATGAATGTCTTTGTAACGTGGGATGAAACCGAAGTACCCAGAGAAAACCTACAGAAATGCAGGGAGGACATGCAGACTCCACACAAAAGGCACTCCAGCCAAGAAACGAACCAGAGAACCTCTTGCTGTGAGGTGACAATGCTACCACTGTACCACTGTACTGTCCGAGTACATACTGTATGTACTAAGGCAGACACGCAAGGTAACTGTACTTTATCTAGCGACTTTTTAATTTCTCTTAAAAATATGGTGGGTGATTCTGCATATCCTTGTGGTAAGCATGTCCACATATGTGTCTAGGGTAACCACCTGTCCCACTTTGCGAGGGACAGTCCCTCTTTGGCCAGTTGTGTCCTGCAAACAAACTGAAGAAATGGCAAATGTCCTGATATCTTAGGACAAAAATATTTCCTATATCTTCTTTAATGGTAGCATAAAACAGTTATTTTGTATCTGAAACACCAAAATATCATAATAAACAGAATAAACAACTCAAATGCTACAAGAATAGGTTGCTATTCTGGCAAAAAGTGAATTGCTGTCCTTTGTACTGGTCGTGGGTATGTTTTGCCCTGCAAAATCCCACGTTCCTAACACTAATGTCCCAATTTGTGCATTTGAAAAGGTGGCAACCCTATATGTGTCCTCTATATGTAAATGCAAGTAAAAACTGACTATCAGGGTGTATTGAGATAGACAAGAACACTGAGGAAATATCAATAACTGAAAAGGTAGTAGCAGAAGAGGGAATTGAGCTAAGAATAGTTGCAGAATTAGGTACTACGGGAAAAGCAGGCACAACTACTGTATTCACAGCTCTCAGATCATGGACAAATCTATAAGTGTCTTTGCCAGGTTTCTTGACTGGTAAAATGGGTATGTTACAAGGATTCCGAGCCTGAATAATTATAGCTTGTTGCAGCAATGCTGAAATAACTGGTTCATTTCCTGCTTCTGCTCCTGCAAAAAGAGGATATTGTGCTACCATCAACAGAGGTTCATGAGGTTTTAAAGTAATTTGTACTGGTGTAGCGTCCCTAATAAGTCTTACCTCATTGTCATGGATTGTCCATAACTGCAAAGAAACTATATTTAGTAAGTCTATATCTGATGGCCGTACAAGTATTGTGTCAGTAAAGAACATTTCCTGAGCTAAAACACCTGCTACAGCACACATCTGCATCACCAGAAACTTATTGGGAACATTTAAATATATTCCATTTGGTGTACAGAGTATTGTACATTGTAACTTACAGAGAAGATCCCTACCTAAAAGATTAAGGGGTACAGAGGTTCCAATGAGAAAAGCATGTTGGTCTGTTAAAGGTCCCAACTGAATGGGAACTGAAACTGTCTTGGTATAGTCTAAAGAAACTCCTGACACCCCAACTCCTCCCACAAATTTGCAGGAAAAGGAAAATTCTTGGCTGTGGAAGTATTTAGCATTGATCTAGTAGCTCCAGTACCTATTAAAAAGGCAATACTGTTGTTTTGAACTTTGGTGTTTATGAATGGTCCTTTGTGGTGCACAGGTATGAAAGGAAATAGCTGTGATTCCTGTTCATGGCTATCCTATTTATCCTGTTGCCAAGTTGGTGGCTGCCAAGGAGTGTTCCAGGTAGGCGGTCGTTGCCTCACATTTTTGTGGACAGTTTGCTGACCTCATGGTGGCAACTGATTATCAAATGGATTATTGGACTGCACTGGTAGCATCTACAGGCTGCAGAAAAGGACAATTATCCCTCCAATGACCATTTTAGCTGCAATTAAAACATGGATTTGAATTTGATCTCTGTCTGTTTTTGTGAATTAGGAGTATTATTATTATTAAAATGTTTAGGAAATGGTCCTTGATTTTGAGAAACTCTAAATGTATTTCGTCCCCCCTTTTCTTCCCACTAAATGTATTATGTCCCCCCTCTTCTTCCCATATTTTTTCCTCTATTTCTGGTAAATTGTTGGAGTTGTAGGTTTAATCATTTTTCTTGTCATTCCTCTTGTCGCTCTTGTTTTTCATGAATAAGTGTGTCTGCTTAATATTAAACCTGATTAACAAATTCATGAAGTCCTAAACTTGGCCAGGTTAATCAAACCTTTTTTAGCTGGTCTTAAATGGGGGGCAATAAACTATTGACAAAATCAGCTGAAAGACCACTTACTGCTAGACCTTCAGTAGGTCCTGTGTAACCTTAGAAGGCTTCAAAGGCATCTGTCTTGTGTCATAAATAAGAATTAATTGGCTCGTCATCTCTCTGCTTGACTGCTTTTACCCAGGACCAGTTAGGTACCGGTGAACATACTGCAGTAATGGCTTGCAATAAATGAGTCATAGCTGCCTGATCAGTCTGTATGTCCATATGCTGGGGAATAGAGTCTGGTAAATTAGCATGATCCCAAATATGTTTAAATAGATCAGGTGGAATGGATGTGTCCATTACTGCTCTAAGATCCTCTAAAGTAGGATTCTGCAACAAAACATGCCCTTTTAAGATTCTTGCATATTTTGCTGGATTTGTTCTGATTAATGGAAGAGAGTCCAAAATAGTTTGGAAATCAACAGCAAACCAGGGCAGACCACATTTATAGTGCAAGGTTCTGCTTCATCTATGCCATGTGCTGGATTTGGGACTTACTGCAGAGGATGTAGGTGGGTGGTTGGAGTAACTATACTATCTATCTCCCTCTTCCTCCCAGGATTCAGAATCATCTTTATGTGTATTTAATTTATCAGGGCCAAAATAACCATCCCCATCTATAATTATCAGGAATTGAGTAACAAATTTACATGAATATAGCTTTTGTCGTCAAGGAAAAGAAGATAATACCCACTTTGTACATTGCCTCAGAAAGCTAATTAACATTTGAGTCAGAAACAGAAGAAGAAGAAGGCATTTTAGACTAGCTAGAGTTAAGAGGTGACAGAGAAGTTTGAGTCATGTGGCTAACAGAGGTGGACGACTCAGAAAATTGCCTTTCTTGAGAAGGTGGTAGAGTAGTAATCTCTGAAGTGGAAGAAGAGACAGCAGAATCTTGCTGGTCAGTGGGACATGGTGGTGCATTATAAGGTGGTGTGGTAGGGGAAAACTAAGCAGTCATATTTAGACAACTCGCTGTGGCTAAGTTGTAATTTCTGTAGTTCCCTAAGGGAATAGAGTACATAACGCCCCTGTCTCTGACAATCAGAATGTTGTAAAGGATTAACCATCTTATTAGCCATTTGTAACTGTGTTTTAAGTTTAGCTGTGTTATTTTTCAAACTGTGAACTATAGAATCTTTTTCTCTATTTTTAGATTTTTCCTGGCATGCATTAAAGCCTGACCAGCAGATGGCAGCAACTTTATTACCTTTTTCTCTGTCTTTTTTGTAAGTTTAACAGACTATTTTTATCAAAAGTACCTGCAGGTAGAAAAGTCAATTTACCATAACTTTTAGTGAGTTCATGCCATTTATCTGAGGAAAGATAGCTATCTTTCTTACAATTCTGAAACGTATGTCTTGTAGGAATACCATATTCCAATTCTTTTAAAGTACCTACATTCCCTTCCATTGTAAAGAAAACTTATAATGTTACTACAAAAAAAATAAATAAATAAAAGCTAGTCCACTCACATACTAACCCACACTCATACCAAAGCTATACTTACCTGGGAAAACCTTAAAGTCTGCCAAGACATCCGAGTCATGGCTCCATCTGTTAAGGTTTAGCCATAATAAAATAAACTTCTGTCATTGGCAGATTAAAATATAATTTATTAAAAGAAATAGCACACACGTGTGGGAGACAGTACTCAGGTAGTCATGTATCCCTGAACAAAATAATTCATAATTTTTTATAGGAAATTTTTAACAAAGTAATACACTTTATCAATCATATTACTGCTAGCATCCAATAGAAAAATGCTAATTAATACAGTTCACAATATAATTTATTCTTCAGACTATTACTAAATACCTAATAAAAATATATCAAGTTTAGTAAAAATAGCTTTGCAACTTCTTATCCACATTTCTAGCTTAGCGTGGAATAACTTTCTTTTTACCGTGTGATTTAGAAAGAATGCGATTTAGAAATATTGCTGCTTCAGGCTCAGGGAATGAAACTTAACATTCTGTACTTTTCCAAGTTACTGCTTATGCTGTTGCAGCACATACACTAACCTTTTAGGACACACATACACTAATCTTCTATAACACGTGCAATTTCATTTTAACCTTTTACAGTACACCTCAAAAAATGAATCAGGAAGCTTTAACAGCCACTAAAACATGGCTTTATAACTCACAACTCATGCTCAACCTAAACAAAACAAGCTACTACTTTTCTCCCCAAATCCCTCTCTCATGAAAAAAAAACAAAATTTAAAGTCTTCCCTCTTAGTAATACAACCATTGAAGTTATTTCTCATAGTAAACTATTAGGAGTGATAGTGGATTATAATCTTACATTCGACCTGCATATACAAAATTACATAAGAAAAACTCATGAAAAACTTGGGATGCTTTACAGAGCCAAAAAGTTTCTCACCGATGCAATTAAAACTGCACTTGCCACTGCTTACCTCATTCACACTCCTCTTTCTGATGCCTTCATCCTTAGCCTCCAGGCTTCACAAAAAAATGAAACCTTGAGCAATGCTACAACAAAGTTGCTAAATTTGCAGCATATACCCCCTTCAGAACCCACCACTGTATAGCACCAAAAAGCCTTAATTGGTTAGAACTGCCAAATCAACTAACATATACACAACGTGTTACCACCTATAAACTTTTCCAGCATCCATCTGCCTGTCCAGCACTAAAAAACATTCTACATAACTATGTTCCGAGTCAGTCACTAAAATCCAGAGACCAAAAACTCCTGTATGCCTACAAACCTAGCATATCTGCTGGGCACTGTCTGTACTCGTACAAGGTTGCTAAAGCTTGGAACTCCTTAGTATAGTGTATCTATAAGGTCTATACCCTCCCTCCCATCTTTCAAAACCACTCTGAAAAATTTCCTAGCTAAAACCTGGCTCTATTCTTGATCGAAAACAGGATAAGCTATATCCTCAATGTGAACAAGTACCTTTTCATTCCTTATACTTCCCTCTCTCCCTTCTTTGCTTACTTCCTTACTGCTATTTATTTCCTGTCCCAGACTTTCTGAATATATCATAAGCCTGTTTTCCCTCACTTCATATTGAAATTCCTATTTGTATTAGACTAACTTACCTTTGATTTCTCGATAAGCTGTCTAAAAGTTCTCTAAATATTAAATGATTGTTGTATACTCTGCATCAATTCTTAACCAATGCTTTTATATTATGTCTAATGTGTTATAATTGTTCAAACTGCAGCTGTTTTATTTTATTTTTGAAGATTGTAATATTATTACTCTTAAAATGTTTTGCAATAATTTGGAGCTTTTCTCCCTGGACGTCCTCTGAAAATGGACTTCTACCTATTCACACTTTCCCAGTAATCAAATGTCAATAAATAAATAAATGCCAAAGTCTGCTGCAATACAGTCAGCGCCAAACCACCCAGTTCTAGGAATGGGCTCAGGTAGATGTCAAGGATATGGGACCTTCTCTAGCCAAACTGTTAACAGAGGGAGAAGAAAGAGCACCCATCTCATTCTGAGCCCTTAATGCCTTTGTCATCCTGTATCAATCAATGTGAATGTAAGGGCTGTGGACGGACCTAGCCAATATAATAGACATGGAGAAGGAAGGTCACAGCTTGAAATATCTTGATAACTTTCATTCTAAGAAGTTGTTCAGTCTTCTCCTGGGAGCAGGGTCAGGCAACACAGAGACTTCTAAATGGGACAATCCAAAGGTCTCTACTTGCTCATTTGCTTGGGTGAGTTCCTGAACTGGTTCAAGTGGGAAACATCTTTTCTGGTAGCTTTAGGTGGAAACCTGTCAAGATCCCTGGCTGTTCTATCCTCCTCAGTCTTATTGTTTTCTTTTCTGATTACATCGAGTAGAGAAATTATTATTATGATTATTGATCTCTCTCTCTCTGTCTTTCTTGGGGGTGTAGGTGAATTTGCACCAGATATTGCACTCAGCATCAAAGTAATCCACCTTCAGACAAAAAACACAAATTTCATGTATATCCTGCAGACGATGCAATGGCGACATCTGTCACATGTTTTGAAACTTGTGATTTCTTCTGACTTGTTTTGCTCATAATATTACATAAAGAAGGAATTCTAACCAAAAATAACCAAATAATAATAGCTGACCTGAGTTCTATATCAAACATAAATGGGAGCAAGAAAGAAAACACAACCTTTTTAACTATACTAAGTACTGAAAAAAGTGTTCTACTAACCCTAATTGTATTACACTAACTATATAATGGAAGAAAAAACAGGTACGTATCTGCCAAAGTTTCTTAAAAATTTATAATAAGCTTGGAAGTGCTCTGTGATGATACCCATTTCATAGCAAGTGAGATCTGGAGACAGAGGGCAGTGTGAGGCATGGTAGTGAGGGGAGAACTACGGATGTCACAAAGGTGTACGGCCCATGCTGCCTACCAGTCCAACCACAGAAATGGATGTTACAAAGTTTCATTAATACAGTGAATAATGCTCCACATGACCTTTCTGGTTAAAGATAAAATATACAAAATAAATATACAAACATTTATCTTTCACCATCAGGCATTATTGCTTATTTACTGCAATGCGTACATAGGTACTGTGCTTGATGCATGTAGCTATAGCTACAATGGCTATCATTTAGGTAATTTTCCTTATTAGTTCGGCCCATGTCTGAATGTTTACACATGTTCAGCTACATGTCTTATGATGTACAAATGTATATTTATATATATATATATATATATATATATATATATATATATATAAAATATAATTGTAGTCCCCTGATGGCTGCCATTTTAGACTTGGCACTGTAAAATGGGACACTGCTACGTACTGCAGCTATACTGTAGATATTTACCAAGGGCAAGAAAATACTTGCCCTACAGCACAATGGACCGACATCTAAGCAAATCAAACCCACCCGAGTGAGGTGCTTTGCCCTCCTCATACTCCCTGGTGTGGGGGGCTGCAACTCCCACACCCTCTAACTATATATACCAACTCCGGGATTGACTACAGTTGAGAAAAGGGCAAAGTTGTATAGTTGGCCAACTACTTCTTTGGCCTTTGTAAATTCAGCGAATCAATGAAATGATTTTCACTGAATTTGTGTCAGTGATTAGGTAGTCGCTGAAATGGCATTCTGGTGAACTAATATGGACCCATATACATATATATATGTGTGTGTGTGTGTGTGTGTGTGTGTGTGTGTGTGTGTGTATGTATATATATATATATATATATATATATATATATATATACATATATATATATAGATAGATAGATATATTGTAAAATACAAAAACTGTGAAACACTTATGACTGACATTGAATAAATAAATAAATGTAAAATGAAAAGATGTATAAATAACCTATATTTAAAAACGACCTCCTTATTGATTTCAACTTTTTCTTTTTCTAGAATGTACTTTTGACTCCAAAAACTGCACTTGAAGGTACCAAACCTTTTCTCAATTAAAAAACAAGGTTGATCAGCTCCTAATAGGAGGGATGTTTAAATACTGTTTTTGAATGTCTAAAGTTGATTCTGATGAAAGTCAGTGAATTAGCTTGACGAAAGCGCTTAATCTGTTTTTATTTCATCAAATGTTTTTTTTTTTTGTTTTTTTTTTTGGAGTGACCATGCTTCTTACATGCTTTGTGTGTTTTTTTATTTCAGTAGTTATGAGTTTTTCAGTTCTTGGTTTGTTTTGTTCTACAGGGGGGTACTTAAAGTCTCCCATAAATAGGGTGTTTGGATGGTGAGTACCTCTAGTAGGTTTAGGTAAAAGTTGTGATACTCTAGGGGCATAGATGGTGACCTGTATCTAGCCATGATATAGTGAGGACATTACCTATGGAGACTTGCACATGGATGAGTTCCATGGTATCATCCAGTTTAACTAACCTGGAGGTATGTTTGTTGCTAATGTAGACTGAGACACATCCATCTTTGGTCTCAGTTTGTGCTGTTGTTGGTCTAAATGTGTGGAAGGTACTGCAGCCTTGCACTTCTGGAGTACATTCTATGGCTTTAAATCAAGGTTTGATCATGGCACAGATGTCTAAATTCTCCAGAGTGAGGAGGCTTGAAGGGTGTGGAATTTTTTTTGTTTAGACTATGAACATTGAGTAGTAACAACTTAAGGTTGCTTGTAGAATTTTTCACTATTTTGGTGGTTTTGTCTTTTTGGCATTGCCTAAAAAGGCTCTAAGGAAGTGCTAAACATTTAGCCAATATCTGAAAGCCTAGTGGGGAGGGGCAGGTGCAATCTGTTCTTGACAAAGCAATGTGGTCTTTTGACCAAGTTCTCCTATGCTGACAGATATTGAATCCCCCTTGAGTAACGCCAGAAACTAAGCCAATTATTAAAATCAATCATTTTATGTTCATACTGTGGCTTCATCCTTGGTGAAGGTAGAATGCTGCTCAGTGCAAGGCTCCTACCTATCTGAGACACATATTCTGAGAGATCCATTATGCCTGTTTTCATATAGTCCAGAGAGGTATGTTTCAGGTCATTTACACCTACATGGACTATGATAGAATCATATTGGTATCTAGAATGCAGTAACTTCAGTGCATGCATGATTTTGTGGATCCTGGCTCCAAATAGGTAAGTAACTTTTATCTTCTCCTTGTCTAATCTGGTGGGTGGGGCATCTGTGTGTCACACAATAGATTCCACAATGTGAAGGGTATTAGGTAAAGTGTATACTTGCCTTATGGGCTTTGCACTTGTGGGCCATAATATGCAGGCTTATGTGAGATGTTGTATGTTGCTTTTAATGTGCTTTAGTGATTGCTGAGGAGCAGTGTTGCCATTAGGTGGCTTTGGAGGTCTTGGATATTTGGGAAAGTTTCTTTTAAGTGCTTCAGCATAAGACAATCTGTGTGTGTATGGCGAACGGTATGTGTCAGGGATTTAATATGGGTATTCCTGACAATCTCATTTGTATGCAAGATTTTTGCCTCCAAGAAAGTTATGTATTTACATCTCTCGCATACCTTGTTATTTTCTTTAAAGATTAACTTGTTGTCTAAAAACATGAGACAATTGCTACATTGCCTTAGGATGTCCAAATCTATCAAGATGGCAACAGAGACATTTGGAAATTGCACAAACATGTTGTCTGGTGCTGTAATAAGGTTGGCTGTTTAGGATTAAGAACTAGGTTTTAACAGGGGCTCCTAGGGTAGTTTCTGGGGTTAAGAGCAAAATGTTATATAATGCCAAGATATGGTAGTGTTGTTCGATGCACAAGGTAGTTGCTCTAAGGTTACAAAGGGAGAATTGTTTTCCCACAAAATTAAATGCATGCTGTAATAATGCTCAAACAATAGTGATTGCTGTATACAGCAAGTACAAGCACAGTTAATCAAGAAAATATTCTTATCTTAACTTGGATAACTCTGGATGCTTTTGTAACACTGGAAAAATGTTGCAGAGTTCTCTGTAAGTGAAGAAAGAGGTCTGCAAATTGTTTGATTTATAGTAGAGAAAAAAGCTTGTAAACTTACTCCTACACCTTCTAGCCAATAAACGGCCACAGTCTGAGCTATCTCCAGTGCTTCCCAACTCAGAGAACCCATGTAAACACTTTCTTCCCCAAGATGTCTGGACCTGGAATCTGTTAATGTAAAAGTACAGCACCACTAAGTACCTTTTCAATTATAGCCTAACCACAGACTTTGTTCCTGCGGAATGGAAAACAGCAACAGTTATTCCCCTCCACAAAAAATGGCCTAGCAACAGACCCAGGGAATTACAGACCCATAAGCCTGACCAGTCTAATCTGTAATGCCATGGAATGTATCATTATGGACCTCATAAATAAAGGCATAGGAGACTTCCAAACCCTGGATCCTACCCAATTTCGCTCTGTGAAGGGCAGATCCTGCCTGTTAAATCTGGCAGATTTCTTTGAAAATGTGACCAAGGCCATTGATGAGGGCAAATCTGTGCACACAGCATACCTCAACCTGGCAAAGGCTTCCAACACAATCCCACATTCAGGCATGACTAATAAACTTAGGAAACTGAATGTAAACCCCTTTCGCTGTAAGATGGGTTGCCAACTGGCTCACAAATGAGACACGCACTGTCAAACTGGGTGACACCACATCAACCAGCAGAACTGTTAACAGTGGGGTGCCATAGGGGGTCAGTGCTGGGCCCCCTACTGTTTGATATATACTTGTCAGATGTTCAGGTCAAAATCAAGGGGTTGTGGCTGACCACATTTGCAGATGACTGCAAACTAGGTGCAATTCCTGAATCCCCAAATGATGCCACTATATTCCAGGAAGGTCTCACACAGACCAACAATTGGTGTATTAGTCACAGTCTCAAACTGTATGCAAAGAAATGCATCATCATTCCCTTTGGCACAAACACTGTCCCCTCACACTATCAAATCAACAACAATACCCTAAGTACCCAAAAGTGGTAAGAGACTTGGGATGACATGTTGAATGTGACCTTAACTTCGACCACAATGTGTCTACTCTAGTAAGGAAAGCTTTCTACATGGCACACTTAATTAGTAAAGGCATTACCATGAGATCAAAAGAAATTATAACCCCCCCATATTGGGCACTTATCTGGCCCATAATTGAAAATACTGCCCCATTTGGCATGTACCATACTAAGCACCTACAGCAATTAGAAAGACCTCAGAGGTTTCTAACAAAGAAGATCAAGGGCTCCAGTATGTGCCTTACACAGACCGACTAAAGCCCCTGTCACTATACTCCATATCATACAGACATCTTAGGGGAGACTTATGCCTGACCTACAGAGCAATCCAAGACTCAAACCTAATGAACTTGCTGCATATCCATAAGTCAAATGGGACTAGGGATACCTGTTCCAGGGACCTACATATGGCCTGTGGCTTAAATAGAACATGCTGGAGGGACAGATTTATCTTCCAGTGATTGCCATGTCTTTGGAACAGGCTACCAATTCATGTGAAACAAGCACCTCTATGACACTGTTCAAGAGGAACCTGGACAAGTGGATGTGGCACCATAAATTCTTACTGATGATAGAGCCCACAACCCTCTTGGACATGGGCAGACTTCACTAAATGCAATCTTGGGTATTGACTAGCATTTCTATGGTATTACATTGGGATAAAATGGCTAGGCTTAAAATGACCTCCAAGTAAATAGCCTAGAAATCTCATATGATCCTAAAAGTAGCTCTCAAGTTCAGATTAAACAACAAACAGCAAGCAGTGCTTCCCAACTCAGAGAGACCAGATAAACACCTTCTGCCACAAGATGTCTAATCTGGGAATTTCTGAATGTAAAAGCACAGCAAACACTAAGTATTTGGTGAATTTACCCTTCTGCAAAGAGATCTGGAGGCACACAGACTAGAAAAGCCAAGAAAAAGAGAAATCGCTATTTTTTGCCACAAAATTAAATAAAGATTGAAAAAATGCTCAAAAACAATCACTGAATAAAACAAGTACAAGTGCAGTTAATCAAGAAAGTATTCTTAGATTTTATGACTCTGAATGCAGATGACACATGAGAAAAGCATTGCAGAGTTCTCTGTAAGTGAGCCTTTCAATTTTTAACCAAACAAACTAAAAACAAAAACTGGTTCCACAAGGACGAAAACCGATAATACAATAAAAAATAAATAAAAAGCCAAATGACAATGAAGAGATACTACACTTTAATGACAGGTAAACACAAATAACTGAGTGCTTTTGCCAGATAATATGGCTTCTTCAGAGTTGTTTAAAGCACTGAAACACACTCAATTAAATTTAGTAACCACCAAAGAAGCAACCAATCATAGCAGACTTCCCTTGATACCAAGTGTAATATAGAAATATACTTAAAGGTACACATACATTACTAAAAACTCTATAACAATGCTAAACAATATAAAAAAATACAAAAGTAAATATGAATTCCCGACCACATGAATAAAACCACGTTTATACAGTATGTTTCAAAATATATTGTTAACAATAAATGAGTTCATACAACATTCACCCTTTGTTTCAAGATAGGAACTAATGAAATGTTAATACCTCCAACTCCAAACCACAACTGGAACCACTGAAAAAACTTTCACAGCAACTGGTAAAATCCAAAAACCTTTATTGTACCACACACCGGTTGAGCGCTTTCTTCCCTACTGAAGGGACTTCATCAGAACAGTTTCAGTTTTACAACCCAGCCCTATTATGTAAAGAAGCATCCAATTAACCAATTAATTATACTAAACACTTGCATAAAAAAACTGCAGAGACATAAAAACAAGATGCATATAATAATTATGTGTATACAACAGTTCAAAACATTACATGGCAATTACTTATCAGATAAATTAACGTTCACTATAAAAACTTTAAAAATATTCACTCAAATGTCTAAAACTAATTATGTTACCCTAAAATATTTTTTAACTTCAAAAGACATGCAATATTCACATTTTCATTAATACCAGGTGTCTGGGTGGCATTCAGCGTTAACTGCCACCTTAACTCACATATATCTAAATGTACATCCAGTATTCTACCCTGAGGGTCCTTAACCAACTGTTGCAGTACAGAAAACTTAAAAATGTGGTCCTTATTCTCAGATATTTCCCTACTCAAGGCGTTAGTCACTTTGTTGTTTCTTATATCCAATAAATGTTCCTTAAACCTGTCCTTAAATCGTCTACAGGTTTTGCCCACATAAAAAGCAGGGCATGACTGGCATCTAGCCACATATACCACATTCTTACTGTAACAGTTAAAGTGCCCTGCAATGTGTATATACAGTCCATTTAGCCTCAAATACTCTGAGGTCTCTCCTATATTCATACAACAATTCCCTACTCCACATTTAAAATTCCCCCATTTTCTGCTAGAAATAACCACTCCTTCATTTCCTTTTGATTCATCATGTGATCATGTGACAAAATTTCCCAATTACACCTGAGTATTTCGACAATTCCATCTGCATCCAAATTGAAAGTGATAATAAAACTAAGCTTCCTATCAGGCTTAGCCTTTCTGACCTGATAGGCTACCTGACCTCTACCATTATTCCAATCAGGCCTGCCCAAAATGGGTTGGTAAACGCCATCTGCTCTCTTTTTAATCTCCTCTTTGGCCACCACTGCCACTAAACCACTAGGATATCCCCTCTTCAAAAACATTTCTGATATAAACTTCACTTCTTCCCTAAATGTGGCATCTTCACTCACCATTCTAGCAACCCTCACGAGCTGCCCCTTAACGATGGACTTTTTTGTACACAAGGATGCCAGCTATCAAAATTTAAATATGAATTGGAAAAAGTAGGTTTACGATAGATGCCAGAGGTAAGTTTTGCAGTTTCCTTATCAATCTGTAAGCACACATCAAGGTATGTTATACCTGCCACACTATAATCATAGGTAAACTTTAAACATTCCACATTGGCATTAATATAGTCAAAAAGTTTGCAGTAACCCTATACTGCCTTTCCATACAAGAAATATGTCATCCAAAAAGCAAGTGTAACACATAATATACTCTCTGCATCCACTCTGAGTCCATCATTAAAGGGCAGCTTGTAAGGGCTGCTAGAATGGTGAGTGAAGATGCCACATTTAGGGAAGAAGTGAAGTTTATATCAGAAATGTTTTTGAAGAGGGGATATCCTAGTGGTTTAGTGGCAGTGGTGGCCAAAGAGGTGATTAAAAAGAGAGCGGATGGCATTTACCAACCCATTTTGGGCAGGCCTGATTGGAATAATGGTAAAGGTCAGGTAGCCTATCAGGTCAGAAAGGAGGAGCCTGATAGGAAGCTTAGTTTTATTACCACTTTCAATTTGGATGCAGACAGAATTGTCGAAATACTCAGGCGTAATTGGGAAATTTTGTCACATGATCGACGTATTGCACAAAAAGTAGGATCTGCTCCTGTGATTGTCTTTAGGAGGGACAGATAATTCAAAAATTTGTTAGAATCAAAAGGAAATGAAAGAGTGGTTATTTCTAGCAGAAAATGGGGGAATTTTAAATGTGGAATGGGGAATTGTTGTATGAATATAGGAGAGACCCCAGAGTATTTGAGGCTAAATGGACTGTATATACACATTGCAGGGCACTTTAACTGTTGCAGTAAGAATGTGGTATATGTAGCTAGATGCCAGTCATGCCCTGCTTTTTATGTGGGCAAAACCTGTAGACGATTTAAGGACAGGTTTAAGGAGCATTTATTGGATATAAGAAACAACAAAATGACTAATGCCTTGAGTAGGCATATATCTGAGAATAAGGACCACATTTTTAAGTTTTCTGTACTGCAACAGTTGATTAAGGACCCTCAGGGTAGAATACTAGATGTACATTTAGATATATGTGAGTTAAGGGGGCAGTTAAGGCTGAATGCCACCCAGACACCTGGTATTAATGAAAATGTGAATATTGCATGTCTTTTGAAGTTAAAAAATATTTTAGGGTAACATAATTAGTTTTAGACATTTGAGTGAATATTTTTAAAGTTTTTATAGTGAACGTTAATTTATTTGATATGTATTTGCCATGTAATGTTTTGAACTGTTGTATACACATAGTTCTTATATGCATCTTGTTTTTATGTCCCTGTAGTTTTTTTATACAAGTGTTTAGTATAATTAATTGGCTAATTGGGTGCTTCTTTACATAAAAGGGCTGGGTTGTAAAACTGAAACTGTTCTGATGAAGTCCCTTCAGTAGGTAAGAAAGTGCTCAACCGGTGTGTGTGGTACAATAAAGGTGTTTGGATTTTACCAGTTGCTGTTTAAGTGTTTTCAGTGGTTCCAACTAATGAAATGCTGTCATTCAATCCAGGTGGCCTCATGTTATTCAGTCTCAGTTGCCACCTAAATTCTTTCAATTCAACAATTACGGACAAGCCTGTCAATGACAAAAAAAATTAACTTTTTGAAATTAGTACATCTAGTACCATGCTGAAAAAGTGCATTGTGTGTATTTTTGTTTTTAATTGCTCTTAGGTGCTTCACTATTCTGTCTCAGAGCCTACAAATAGTTTTGCCCACATAAAACCCTTGGCATGTAGTGCATGAGGCAATATAGACTAACATCATCATGCTGCAACTGCATCTACCAGAACAAGCAAGAGCATATTCAAAATTCTGTACCAAAACATAAGGTCCATCGTTTATGAACCTGCAATACTTACAGGTGCTGCATTTATACATCAAGGAATTGTGTCGTCCCTTGTAATTGTTATTAAAATGTTGCCCCTCCAATATGTTTTTGATGTTCCTACCCCTACTGTAAACTACCTTGGGTTGAATTCCCAATTTTGCTTTTGTATCATCATCATCATTTAAACATAAATTCCAACATTTACTAACAGTAGAGATGAACATGGGGACATATCATTGTATCTAAGCATGAGCAGATCAGAAGAATTAGTTTGTTTAATGGAGTATAACCCTCCATTTGCTGATCTCAAAATTGGGGTAAAAGTAGTTTCTCTTTTTCTCATGATCTCATGTTTAATATTGAGTAACATTTTTAGAGGATATCCTCTTTCTAAAAACATCCCCATGAGAGTGTAGATCTCGCTTCTAAAAGTCTCATTGTCACTGACAAGCCATGATAATCCCACCATTTGTCCTTTTATAATACTCTTTCTTTGATGTAAGGGGTGACAGCTTTCAAAATATAACACAGAGTTAGAGTAAATGTCCTACCTATGAATATTACTGGTTAAACCTTTTTGGTTTTTGGTAAAGTGAATGTCTAAAAAATCGATCTCAGTCTCATTCCAATAACTAGTGAACTTAAAAAATGAAGTGGTGCTGTTCAAATACTCCATAAATTCCTTTGCTTCCTATTCATTTTCCTGCCATAAAATAAGTATATCATCCAAAAATCTATTGTATTGTATTAATTTGACATTTGTTCACTGGAAATGTGTGACTCAGCTTGTACCCTTTTTCAGCAGAGGCCCAGGGAAAAATATTTACAAACAGTACAGTATACATGAGGTAATATAAACATGCATTATAATGCTTGGGTTCCCACTTGTAGCATGAGAGTTTAAAAGGTGTAATTTACAAAAAAAGGCAATAAAACAATATGTTAAAGTCATTCATATATCTCCACTACACAAGGAATTCCCCATTTAGAGGAGAAGTAATGACAATTAACTCAGAGTTTAAGATAAGAGTACAGAAAGTACTGCATATCAAGTCCTAGTTCTTACAGGCAACAGCACGTACATCAGTAATCAGAAGCAGAGGGGAAGTTGATAGATAGAGCAGGTGATAGAAAAGATTGTGCCAATGCATAGCCGGCCTTAGGCATAGGCCAACTAGGTGGCCGCCTAGGGCACCATTCTAGCAGGGGTGCTTTTCCAGTAAACTAAATAGTGTAAATAGACCAGGATGGGTCACCAGGTGGGGGGGCACTGTGGGACCCTTTTGCCTAGGGCACCACTTAGCCCAAGGCCGTCCTTGTGTCAATGTTAGATGTAATTCAGTGAGAGTAATATATGCTGCTTTGTGTAAAAACGGTGATGGTTTTTACATAGGGAAGATGCAGTGCAAATTTAGAGAGAGGATTTATGAACATTCTTTAGATATAAGGAAAGAAATACATAATTCTCTATATAAGCATGTGGGAAAGTTCCTGGGCACAATTTTTTATTTTTTGGTATTGACACCATACCTAAGGGGTTAGTTGGTGGTCCATGGACTGATTTAATAGAGTGGAAGGAGACTTCTAGCCATTAATTGTATTGAAAATTATTTTCTGTATAATTTGTATGTGGAGCTTTTCTACCTGGGCCTCCACTGAAAATGGCCTCTCCAATGCCCAGTGGACTTTCCCAGTAAACAAATACAATAAATAAATAAAAATAATTGTGGCAATTGAGATTAAATGCCTGTGTTTCACCAGGGCTAAATGAACAGATATCTATAGCAAGTATCCTAAGGCTTAATTCCTATAAGGTTTAATTAAATGTTTTTATAGTTTAATACTTTTGTACAAAGATATTATTTAGTAATATTTGTATTGTTTGTGATACAATATTATTATGTTTGAATGATTATGTAATTTAAAGTGGTTTGGCTTTAATTGTTAAATGGTTTTGATTTGTTTTGTAAGTCATGTACCTAAAAGGAGGGATGTTTAAATAGTGTTTTTGAATGTCTAAAGTTGATTCTGATGAAAACACCTCCCTTAAAGACAAGCATTCACTTATACAACCAAACATGAAACTAAGAGATCTAATTGAGTCCAACAAGGCCAACTATGAGGTGCGGATATCCTCGCAGGCTAAGGATAATCATAAGGTCTTCTTCAACTACATCTGGATCCTTAGAGGTAACACACAACAATGTGCTGAACTGAAAGTGAATGGTATGACCTACACCAATCAGGGTGACAAAGTAAATCTACTGACTGATAAATTCAACTCAAACTTCACCCCCACTCCCCCCAGCTCCACCAGTTGAAATCCCCAGCAACATACTTCCACCCAACTATCAGCAGGGACCAGTGCTGGCAACACTCACTAAAGCCATGAACACCACTTCCATGGGTCTAGACAACATCCCTAAGAGTCCACCCAATTGTAAGGGATCTGGGAACAAATGCAGATAGCAATATGGCCTTTGACTAACATGTAGCTAAGATAATAAGAAAATCATTTTATGTCACTCAACTTATAGGTAAAGGTATGGCACCCAGGTCCAGAGACGTTATAGTACCATTCTTCTCCATCCTTATCAGATCTATCACTGAATACAATGCCCCCTGTGGCATGTATCTAACTAGATAGTTGCAATACTTGGAACACCCACAAAGGTTTTCAACAGGAGAATTCAGAGCATGAATACCCTGTCCTACATTGATCACCTAAAGGCTCTGTCTCTGTATTCAGTATGCTAAGAAGGGATCTTTGCCTGGCTTGCAGGGCTTCACAAGACCCAGCTGTGATGGATCTGCTGCACATGTACAAAACAAAGAGCACCAGAAACACTACATCAGGGATCCGAACTTCACTTGTGACATAAGCAGGACATGCTGAAGAGACAGATGTGTGTCCGAAAGGATATCCACACTATGGAATAGGCTCCCCATCTATATAAAACAGAGTTCATCTCTGACCCTATTCAAATGAAACCCTGACAACTGGATGGGAAATAGTAAATTTACCCCCAGTCTGGTTCCCATGTCTGTTATGAACAGAGGCCGCCAATAAGAAAAGTATTATCTTAACTAACACCTTCACACATACAAATCCTTAGCTACTTGGCTACTAACATATCTCCCCCTCCCTGTATGATACTTGGGACCCAAATGGTTTGGGGTTTGCAGTTCACCTTGTAAGGGCCCTAGTGGTCATTAGCTCATTAACAACCTATCAACCAATGAAGTGAAAATTGCTAAAGTAGGGTTGGGAGGGTGGCCTAATGGTTAAGGTGTTTGCCTTACAAACACAAGGTGCAGGGTTTGAGTCTCAGAAGGGATAATTGGCTAGGCTTAAAATCGCTCACAAGGGCAGCTAGTTTAGTACTAACCTATGTAGTAACAGGAAAGGAATGAGGCACTACAATCCAAATGGTGTTTACTTGATGACCTCTTTTTTTAAATGCAGAAAAAGTGCCAATAGAAAAAGAATACTTAGAAGGCTACAGAAATTTGATATACTGTATATACTTTTGTTAAAATCTGATAATGACACTTCATTGGTTCTCCACAGTACCCAGGTAAACTCAATTCGTGATTTTATCCTGTTCTATAATGATATAATATACTGTTCCAACTCTCAAGGATACAATTTTAAATGGTTGGCTAACTAAAACAAAAAATGCGTGCTTGGTCTTTTTCAAACCCAGAAACAATTCTTGCGATCAGAACTCTGATGTTGAAAACTCACATTTTTTTCAGATTTGCTTGCTTCACATTGCCATCCCCAGCTTCTTTCCTTGTACTTTTGGACACGATATGCATCTGTACTGCATTCACAGTCCATAACACGGTAAGCATTGAATGTCAGTATGTACCTCTGTAAAAAGTGCAAAATTTAAAGGAAGAAACAAATGCCAAACTATTTACTATAACAATCACAGAATGTGTTGCTGCCTTGTTTTTCCACCCATAGTGATAGCCAATTAGAAACTATGCTGTCAGTGAGTACACCTCCACCCCCTTAAAGTAACCATTTCAGAGAGCCACATTATCAGTATGTTTTTTAAAGTTCTGCACCATCCCACACATTACCTAGTAACCTGTCGACTAATTTTTTTACCCCCCCTTCAACCCCGACTCTTCAGTAACATTGTATGGCTAAATAATTAGCTGCTAAATACAGCTAGCATGCCACACTGAATGGGATGAGAGTGTTTTTTGTTTCTGTGTAGTTTTAGATTGGAGACAATATACTGCAACCATGGATTGACTGCTGTTGCCTCCTTGGTTCCATCATCCTGCAGGGTAAAAAGCTAGGACTTCAGTTAGGTGGGAGGATGTCATCTTTCATGCAGAGTGAAATGGGAAAGAAGCAGACACAGTTTAGGTGCTCTCTTGCCCACCAGTCAAACTGTTGTATTCAGTAAATTACCGTGACTGCCCCCTCCCTGAAGCATACAGTTCAACTTTCTACTGCTGCTTCCCACACCTTATTCTAACATCAGTCAGTCAGTCAATCCCCCACTATGCACACATACACACACAAACACACTCAGTCACAACACATAACTTGAACAATAAACTAGATGGACTTTAATGCATATAGCAGCAGTGTAACATCTTTTGAATGAAATTGATGCTACACTTTAGATTGGAAACATCAATGAGCAGTATACCTGTTTTAAAAAGTAAGATATTTCAAATCTGCAGTATTTTTTAAAACAATGTTTTCACTACTTCCTTCCTAATTATATGTACTGTATAGAATACATAGTATGGTGGCCGATGTTCCTTCACCCACTGCTCATACCTTGCCTGATGCTGTTGGCACAAAAAAGAGAAAATTCCATACCATGGTATTCCTCCCCTTGCTGATGCTATTGATAAAACACTAGCTCTGCTTGAGGTGAGAACATATTCCACAACTCCCTAGGAAACAGTTCAATGGCAAACGGTGTAACCTGGATTCAAAAAAGATGACTCTTGTTATCCGTAAAATACTGATTTAATATATATATTCTTAAAACATACAAAGAATAAAAATTATAAAAATCATTTGTAGCTGTGCTACAGGTTATATATAAAGCATTGTTAGTGTCTTTTTTCTTAATTCTATACATATGGTCAAAAATCCTGTTTTTAAGACATCTGTCTGTCTTTCCCACGTAGTATCCAGAACACACAGTGCATTTAGCCAGATATATTATATGTTTGGTATTACAATTCCCTGTTGTGAATATCACCTTAGTATTATTATAATTTCCCAATACTATGTGGTCATCCACCAGTATTGCATGACATTGTCTGCATGTCCCACATTTGCTTGTGTGACCTTTTTTATAATAATTGTTATTCAATCCTCGATTTTCTAAATTATATTTCAAATTTCGTCCAGTTTTGTTTACAAAATTTGGTACTTGTCCTACCACTTGAGAAATGGTGTTATCTGCTGTTAAAATGTTTCAGTTTTGTGAAATAATGCTTTTGACCTGTTTAGTATATGGGCTGTATTCCAATATGCAGGCATGTTTGTAGGACTTGTCACTGGAATCTAATGTGTTGTTGTGTAGCATATTTTGAGACAGCCCTACACCTAATAGGGGTTTATATTTCTTACCCCATTCACTTATGATATATCTGGTTGTATCGTGAATTAATTCTTTTGGGTATCCCTTTTCTTTATGTAAATGAACAATGTCGGAAAGAATTCAATGCTTTATTTGACATGTTTGGTATAGAGTATATGAAGTTAATTATCAAGTACAACGATGAGAAACTATGTTTATTGTTAAATGAAGTGGAAAAGATGAATGAGGCAATAGTTAATGATTTATTATTTTCTGAATGGCAAAGACTATACGACAAACAGTTTGTTATAGTAGATAATAAAACAGAGAAAATATTTGAAAAGAAGTGCAAAAGATCCAGAGGGACATGGAGCGATACAGTACGCAAAAAGTATATGAATGGAGAGAAATTAATACAAACCACTTGAAAAGCAAGACTATTTTCGAAAAGGCAAGGGTTATAAGTATCCCCAAGCAAAATCTTTTAACAACAGAAAGGAGGAACATGAACCTTATTTTCGGAAGGGTTGATCACAATGGAAATACCCCCAGGAAAGGAGGGATTGGGACAGAGATTGGGGGGAACCACACCAACCTTACGGACAGCACAGACCATACAAAACACACAGGAGCAACTTAAATCAAATGAACGAGTACCAGAGGGGACAATGCAAATAGGCAGAACATGTGAGGATACCACACCAGATATTAGTAATAGTGAAGGAGTGGTATACAGTTTAGGTAACTTCAACATTTTTAATTACACTAATTTTAAGTTGGAACAGCAGCGTTTTCAGCTATTGTCTAAGGGTATGAAGTATATACCTAAGACATCATTTAACATTATTGACAACTTGATGGAATTTAAGTTGTTCTTGAGGAAACTCAACTTAGCAATATTCTTTAAGGACAAAGCTCCTAATTCAGGTAGTGAAGTGGGAAACAACACAAAAAGTTTATGTAAAAAGAAAAGTACCTTTGTACCTCTCACACATCCTAGCATTGCCACATACAAAAAAGTAGTCATTAGGGAATTTTGCAAGTTGCAAAGTAAATGTAAAGGCATGAAAAATAGGAATAATCTCACTGGAGAAGAATATAAAGCATTACAGCAACTTAAAATGACCACAGTATTAGAGTCATGAAACCCGATAAGGGCGGAGGTGTGGTCTTATATGACTCTTTGGAGTATGTTAACAAAATGTATGATATTTTAACACAAATAGGTAACTATGAAGTAGTGTCCTTAAATGAGATTAATATTGCATACAGGTGAATTGACATGTACTTAGAAGAATATTTTTTAGAAGACAGGATTAGCAAAGATATGTACAACTATATGAAGGTAGAGTATCCCACATTAGCTACTATCATAGGCATCCCTAAGATACACAAAAAATTCTAAATCCACCATTTCGGCCTATAGTATCAGGAAGCAAGTCTAAGACATTCCCTAAAGGTGTAATGATAGACAGAAGGTTAAAACACATTTATCAGAAAGTTCAACATATTACAAAGGATTCTTGGGACTTCTTAAGTAGTCTGACACCGACTCTATGGAAAAGAGAACTCATTTATATCACTATTGATGTAATTGATCTTTTCTCCTGTATTCCTAAACATGAAGGCTTAGATGTCTTCTGTAATAGTATTAGAAATATATAGAAATATATATTAGAAAATATGGTGGAATGGAATTGGATGATATCAGTCTTATTCTCGAACGTATGTCTACAGTATTAGATCACAATTACATATATTTTGAAGGGGAATATTATAGGCAGACTAGAGGAGTGGCGATGGGAGCAGCATGTGCTCCCACCTATGCCAATATGGTCATGCTGGACTGGGAGGATACGTATGTACTTAATAGCGAACATATGAAAAGTATAAGGTATTACACACATTTTTTGGATGATATATTCGTTTTGTGTATGACACCTTAGATAAATTTAAGCTATTTATGGAGTATTTGAACAACTCTAGTACTTATTTGAAATTCACATATGACTTAAATAATATAGCTTATTGGGATACTTTTATTAGTCACACTACTATTGGGTTTAAGTCGTGTATATACAGGAAAGAAACATTTAGTAATGCATATTTAGAATATTCTAGTAACCACCCAAGAGGCCAAGTGAAGAACATATTAAAAGGGCAATGCATTTGTGCTGCACGAATGACATCACAATATGATGATATGGTATGGGAGGTTAACTCTACAGGACAAATGTTTAAAGAAAAGGAATATCCAAAAGTATTAATTCACAATACAACCAGATATATCATAAGTGAATGGGGCAAAAAATATAAACCCCTATTAGGTGTAGGGCTGTCTCAAAATATGCTACACAACAGCACATTAGATTCCAGTGACAAGTCCTACAACCTTGCCTGCATATTGGAATGCAGCCCATATACTAATCAGGTCAAAAGCATTATTTCACAAAATTGGAACATTTTAACAGCAGATGACACCATTTCTCAAGTGGTAGAACAAGTACCAAATTTTGTTCACAAAACTGGACAAAATTTGAAATATAATTTAGAAAATCGAGGATTGAATAACAATTATTATAAAAAAGGTCACACAAGCAAATGTGGGACATGCAGACAATGTCATGCAATATTGGTGGATGACCACATAGTATTGGGAAATTATAATAATACTAAGGTGATATTCACAACAGGGAATTGTAATACCAAACATATAATATATTTGGCTAAATGCACTGTGTGTTCTGGATACTACTTGGGAAAGACAGTCAGAAGTCATAAAAACAGGATTTATGACCATATGTATAGAATTAAGAAAAAATACACTAACAATGCTTTATACAGACATATTGAGAAGTGTGGGAACAATCATAACTTTAAATTTGGTATTTTAGAGCAGGTAAAGATAAATCCTAGAGGTGGTAATATAAAAGGTATACTGGGACATAAAGAAATAAAGTGGCAATTATTGCTTGATGCCGTAACACCTCCAGGATTAAATGACAACATATCTATTAAACCTGTATTAGAGGCAAGATTATGAAGTAAAGAAATTAAATATGTAGTATTTCATTGTTCCATTCATGTAATGTACATTCGTTATAAATAGAACTGTTTTTCAATGTATGTGTATAGTTATTAGTTAAAAACATGTAAGGTTTAGACATTTTACACATAAGTATAGTAGTATGCTTAGCAGATAGGCTGCATACAGCTTTAAATACGTGAAGTCTCTGTTTAAACATAATGGCACCAGAAACTCTATTTAACTAATTAAGGATCAGTGCTACACATTCTGATGAAGTCCATAGTGGGTGGATGAAAGCGCTTAACCTGTAGCACAGCTATAAATGATTTTTATCATTTTTATTCTTTGTATGTTTTAAGAGTATATATATTAAATTAGTATTTTACGGATAACAAAAATTATCTTTTTTGGAATCCAGGCTACAACGCTTGTCATTGAACTGTTTCCTAGGTTGTTGTTGGGAAAATGTTACAATTTTATATTCCACAACTCGTTCCACTATGACACTGAATCTTGAGACATTAGTTCAACTTTGCTCTGTATGACTGCTTGTCTTTTCATTGGCATGGACATCAAGAGAACAAATAAAGCAGTAAAGGTTAAGGTGTGGATGCTGGTAATAAAACAGTAATATCTAGCTGAAAGGTGCAGACATTGAGAGAATTTTTTTTAATTAATGCTGTCGTCGGGCCACGCAGCCAGCTTCAGGCCCTAGGCAGCTGCCTATGTCACCTGCTACTGGATTCAGTCCTGTTAATGTGGACAGTGCAGAACATATGGGAAGGACAGTATAAGGGATTATTGTACAATAAGATATAACATAGGTATCGAGTAATAGCAGATATTACTAATGCTAAGTTTTATGAAGTAGCAAGTAAGACTGTTATTTTAGTATGGTTGGTCATTGTTCAAGCTGTGCTTTTTCATAATTGTATTGATCAGTTATTGAACCAATTTCCCAAATGAAACAGAAAACAAACCAACCATATTCTCCTATGCCTTTTTATGTGTTATGGGCTGTTTTGCATCTCCCCCAGTACAGCCAACTCGGGTGGATGTAACATCTCATCCAAAGGATGGTACATCAGGAGTATAGTAGACCCCAATGCTGCACTGCAGTGTCAGTGCTAGAATATGAATATAAGTACCTGGTGCAAGAATAGAACACACAGCTTTCTGATTTTTCCAGTAAAGGCAAGTATACTACCTACTGAGCCACTGAAATGTGGCATGGAGTCATGCTACAGGACCATTATCAGTCAAGATTCTGTCTGGTTCCAGAAACTGAAATATATATTTATTCCATTACTTTTAATATAAGATAGTATACATGATTTTGCTATTTAAACTGAGCTACAAAAAACAGAAGAGGAAATACAAAGACAAAATAAGCAAAACAGAAGTGAAATATGCTACATGCATTATTTTCTTGCAACAGTGCACTGTTGTCAGTGTTCCCTCAAGTTCATGTAGGCTGCTTAGTTCCTCTATGTCCTCCTAACGGTGACCTATGACAGTGTAAGTAGAATCCTATTAATGAATTATTTTTCTATTAGCTGTGGTAAACTGGGTCAAATACATTAATATATCTGTGCCAGCTTATTTTGTAGTGTTTCTGAAGTAAGAGATACCAAAGGCGCATTGTTTATATTTTGGTTTACACAGTTTATATTTAGAAATAATGCATGGGTTTAGTGTCTAGAGTAAAATATTGTCTTTAAAAAGTATGTACTTACTTCTCGTAATCAAACTGACCCAACCCTGTTACTATGACTACGTTAAGATGGTTCTTAGGGAGTGGTTTCATGACTGTATTCTCAGTACTATGATTAAATTAAGGAAGATCCTAGGGAGTGGCTTCATGATTTTATTCTCAGTACACTGTTGATAATGAATTATCCAGAGTACTTAAATTGAGATCAAGATTAAAGTCATTCATAAGAAACCATGTTTATTTGAAACAACATTATTTTATATGGAAGACCAACTGAGAACCGCTTCACAATACAGACCTGCAGCAATTTATTAGAACATCCAGTAAACATAATCAGTGTATAGCGGACATCTGGGGAAAACTAGCGGAACTGGAGAAAATATATGCAGTCAGGGGTAGACTGTATAATTTCCATCCACACATATTATGGTACCCATATACCTAGATCCATCTCTTCATTATTGTCATCTGCCTTCATTTATTATTCAGTCATTATGATGATTTTGGCCATCCATTATTATTTTTAATATCCAGGGTGAATTCCGTTACAGTAATGCCTATAACACTGGATCACTGTGCACGTGTGTGTATGTAGAGGTTATGTGGTATAGTGTGTAAGTGTGTGTGTGTGTATGTGTATAAGTATGTATAAATATATATATATATATATATATATATATATATATATATATATATATATATATATATATATATACACACATACACATATGCAAGCTTCAGCTTGTGAGGGAGGTTTGCAAGTTCATATATACAACAGGATGTCTGATGTGTGCTTAAGATATGCAGCTTGTTATGAAAACCCGCACAGTCATAGTATTCTACAAAAGAATACACAAACCATTGAAATCCTGAAACTTCTTCCCAGATCTGTTGTAAATCATGTATTGTGAAGCACAAATTCATTTTTGCACCATATAGTTGATGACATGCTGCCTGCTTCTAAGCTGCCAAACTGGCTCATGTGTTTGCCTCCAGGTTCTTTGCTAATAATACCAAGCAGGGCCTGACATCTGACAGGAATACTTCACTATAATGTTTAGGCCTAATTAAGGTAATTAAAATGAAAGTAATCAAAGGAAAGTAATGGGCAATATCTTAATAAACTGTCAAAACCAATGTAAATGATCAGCATCCAGCCTTGATTTTTCTCCACTTTCTAGGCAGCAACAAATGGGGCATAAGAGAGATTTAGGTTTGCATGAAGACTGAAATGTTGCCTCTAAAATGAGTTAAGCTGACAGCCTCTAAATCTTCAAAGAGAGGAATGCAAAAACATTTTGCATATAATCCTTTTTGGTAGACATAGAAAAAATTCCCTAATCCCTTAAGTTAAAAATTAGACATTGTTTTCAGAAAGGATATAGGTGTTGACTCTACAGCTCAAATAAATGCTGTGACAAAATAAATTAAGTAATGTTCCATCAAGGAAATGCACAAATGCATATACACACACATTGCATGTATGCATAAACACAGACACAGACACACATACAATCATCATTCCATCTTGCTTGCTAAGCTCTCTTTCTTGAATGTCTCAGTAATTTAAACAACAACCAGTAGATCAAAGTGAAGCATCTAAGCTTATTTTCCTCTGTCTCCAGCCAAACAGAAATACCAAAACAAAATGAAAGTAATGAACGCTCAAAGAAGCAGCATTACTCCTGAGTGTTTGAAAATTTTAAGACAAATTTTTGAAATAAGGAATACTGTCTGCACACTGATAAAACACCATTGTTTGCTTTATCTGAGTATTAGATCAGGAACTATAGTCAGAGCTATATTAAATCATGCTGCAATAAGCAATTAGTAACAACAGTTTACAAACTGCATAAGAAGTAAAAACAAAGAAAAGATCTGTCAAAAAGCATGTCAGCAAAAAAAGTATCCTACTGAAATTCAAAGCATTTTGATAATAAAAAGAAAAATAAATCAATGTTATTAATGTATGAGGCAGAGAGAAAATAATAAAAATATCAGCATGTGTTAAACAAGGAAGGTAACGTCCAAAGAATGAGAAAATGGTTTGTTAAGAAGTAAAAATCATATCTATTTTACATTTAACAGTCATATACTCTTTAAGCAATAACCCAGGTCTGGGTGTGGGTAATGCTAGATTTACCCATGGTTGGTGTGGTTTGGTCACAAGGGCAAAGCCCAGACATGGGTTATTGCTATTATACAATGACATTATTTAAGAAAAAAAATACTTACTTTTCTTAAATAATGCCTTTGTATAATACCTGTGTGGTGCCCTTCCTCGGTTTTCCACTATCCTGGGGCTTTTTCTGATGTACTGCATATGCGTATGCATACGCAGTACATCAGAGTTGTGTTGAGGAAGATAAGGAGAAAGGAAGATCTCTGTTGCTTTTTTAAAGCTGTCTCGCTATAAATGAGTTTAACATAGCGAGATATCTTTAAAAAAGCAACGGAGAAAGGAAGATCTCCGTTCCCTTTTTTAAAGCTGTCTCGCTATAAACGAGTTTAACATAGCGAGATATCTTTAAAAAAAGCAATGGAGAAAGGAAGTTCTCAGTTGCTTTTTTTTTTAAGGTATCTCACTATGTTAAACATATAACATAGTGAGATTACAGCAATGGAGATCTTCCGTTCTTCATTGTTACCTAACAGAAACAAAAAAAAATCAAGACGTATACTAATGGAAAAAGTTCAGGCGACTGGACCTTTTTCCATTAGTATAAGTTGGATTTACAATGAGCACGCTGGTTGGGCTGGCCAATCAGTGTGCACATTTTGAAATACTAATTGGCAGTTGTTGTATAATTAATAGTAATCACATCCATGAAGTTGGGAGATATGAGATGGTATTCCAAGTAAGACTTCACCAATAACTGCCTTAATGATATCTATAAATATTTTGGATTGATAAAGGTAATACTTGGTATACATGCCAGTAAACTTCTAGCTCACTAATGTATCTCTTACCCTTTGTAAAGTCATGCAACTACTGTTACTTCCAGAACATCAAATTATGGCTCTTCTTTGTATTTCCTTCCTGTTTTGCCACCTACTATTCTATGTTAACTTTCAAGACGGATTTAGGAAGACCTTCTACATTGCATAGTCATACCCTTCGGGAAAAACAAGGTTACCCCTAGCTACCAAATAGGTGGCAATCCACTGAGCACAGAAGAAGTTATCAGGGACCTGGGGACCCAGGTTGATAGTAGTCTGTCATTCGACACCGATGTAGCTAAAGCAGTTAGGAAGACCTTCTACATTGCCCACCTTATCATGAAGGGATTCTCATCTAGATCAAGGGAGGTCATAGTCTCCCTATACTCATCACTCATCAGACCAATGATTGAGTACAATGCCCCATTCGGAATGTATCTGACCCGACACTTGCAGCAGCTGGAGAGGCCACAGACGTTCCTCACCAAAAGGATAAAGGGTCTCAAACATCTGTCCTATGCTGCCCGACTGAAAGAACTCCAGCTCTATTCAGTCACTTACCGCTTGCTCAGAGGTGACCTTTGCCTAACATACAAGGCCATGTCAAACCCAGATTTGATGAATATGCTTCACCTCAAAAATCTAGATCCGTCAGAGCCACAAGGGCGGGAGACTTAAACCTCGACACGGCTATTAATAGGACGTGCTGGAGGGATAGATTCATCACCCAAAGACTCCCTATGCTGTGGAATAAAATCCCGGTATATGTGAGGCAGAGCACCTCGCTGGCCTTGTTCAAGAGAAATCCTGACCAATGGATGGGAGATCGCAGATATACCCCAGGGATTACCTCAGTGTCACTGCTCGACAGAGGCACAGCAAAATAATGGGTATAGTTCCCCATACTAAAGGGGTGGCGTAAGCCACAAAACTATGGGCTAGGCTTGTAAATGCCCTCGGGCAGATAGCCTAGTATGAACCTATGAACCTATGAGACAACTTAAAGATCTGGCTATAAATTATTTTAATAACTTTGATTTTAATGAAGAGAAATTAAATATATGTCATAATCTGTGGGAAGCTCTGATACAAGATAAAAAATATATAACTACTTCATATAAACTGATAAAAGAGATGAAATACAATAAACATATTCTCTTATCGAATTATTGGAGGGAAAAATTAATATTAGTTGACGACAGCAAGATCTTGGAAGCATTTAATCTAACATTAAAGTCTGTGTCCCTTCAGAAATTACTATTCACACAATTGATGATATTTAACAATGCCTACTATACCCGTCTTATTCTTCATAAATTTGACTCAAAGAACTCGCCTAAATGTCCATATTGTACAGACCAGACAGCTGACTTGTTTCACATGTTTTGGAGTTGCAAATGCATTTTTAAACTTTGGAATTCATTAAAACTTCAATTACAGAAAATGGGATACCAGCATTCAATACTCTCTTGGGAATTTATGATCCTACATATTCCTCCAGATAACTTAGATAAATCAAAAAAGATCATAATCATGAATATTTGTTTATTAATGAAACTATACATAGCTTCAAACTGGTTGAACCCGACTCAAACATCTTAGGAAAATTTTAGAATATTAGCAATCAGACACATATTAGCGCATAAATTTTTAATCAATGACCATAAGAAAAGCATAAATAATATAAAAATATGGGAGCAAATCTTCAATATTGTGTTGGCCTAGGGGGTTCTTATCCACTATTACTCAGGACACATATTTATAAGACTGATTCAATCTTAGATCTGACATAGATCGTAACAATAATACAGACTGTTGACTTTTTCATGTTGTATTTCTTTTTTAATAATTTGTATTAATATATAATGCTTATGTAACTTTTGGAAGCAATCATGTATATATTGTATATATTTATAGAGTGTAGTTATGTAATTGAAAAACAATAAAAGACGGATTATTGAAAAAAAAAAAAGATGATGAATAACCTCTTTTCTTCATGTATAAAATATTAATAAAGGGGTAAATTAAATATTTGCTATTTATTATACAATGTGTATGTAGGTAACTGCTTGTTATATGCTGGAAATATCATTATTGGTTCACTTTGTTCCTGTACTGTTTGTATACATTTCTTTTGTAAATAACTGTTTGTATACATTTCTTTTGTAATCACTTTCTGAGATGGTAGTATCAATGCTCATGTCTATAATTCTGTACCTTACCTTTTTGTCTTTTCCACAGTGTTGACTCAGTTTCGAATTAGTATAATACCCACTTCACAAAAAAGCAAATATTTTCTGTGACAAAAAGAGGTATTGCCAACCATGCCTGTAGAAATAGGGCAGTATATTTGTAACATATGCCAGCACAGCTAGCTGGAATTTTGAGAATAATTATATGTCATTTGTATATCAAACTGATTTGTACAGATACCTGCGCTGAAAATGTATTTGTGTGGTTTGCTTGTGTCAGAATGTATCAACAGTGTGCCCTGCTGGAAGGAAAAAAGAGATGTATATTCATTATTGTAACTGTTTAAATGTATACATTGTAACAGCATATACTGGAAGTGAAGAGGTTAATCTTACTCCACCTAACTTTGCAAAATATTCTTGAAATTTAAGTACTTTATGGGTTAAGCCATAAATATGCTATCCCACAGTTTGGATGGGAGCCAGAGATGCAATGTCTGTGCCAGATAATAGGTTGTAGGTCCTGTAGGAAGAATAGAAGTGTTTTATGACTTCCAGGAGATCTGAGCAAAGCTCTATCTGTGTGTATGGTAACACATAGGTGCTAAAATCCTATCAGCTTCTAGTAATGGATGATAGTGTGGGAAACAGAAGTCAGATGATCAGATGTATGTGATGTTATTCTGTACAGAAATAATGTTTTAATATTGGAGGAGACTGAAGTCTCAGGAGCATTCTGTATTCTGTCTTGGATCTGACAACAAGGATCACTCACCCATCTTGCCTTGCTCTATTCAGTAAGTAAATACAGTAATTATTTTATTCAGTCAGTAATAAATAGTGAGACTAGCTAGATACTGTTTTTCTATAAGTGTGTGAAACTTTCCATCAGTGTTATTTTTAATATTCCCAGTGACCGAAACTCTGGTGTTCACTGTAAATAGATGTGTTTGGTCAACATTACCATTTGTATTAATATTAGCTTCACTCAGTATAATTGAGTACCTTTGTAAGAGTCTTAAAGTAGCTGGCAGGGTTTCTCGTAGCAGTGATAACTACCTTATAGTCTGGGCAGAATGGGGCACAGCAGGTAAATCTGTGACAGCCTTTTTCATGTGTGTGTGTGTGTGTGTGTGTGTGTGTGTGCAAATCAAATCTTAGACTGTGTATTTCAGCTGCTTGAAACAGGGACACAAAGCACTTGTTTCACAGAGAGGGTGTAGGAAGACTTTGCTTGGAACCCCAGCTAAGGACTTAACTCTAAGCTGTGCCAGTGGGGAGTCTTATTGTGGGTCTGTAGAGAAGGAGAGGGACCAGCCCCTGGACTGAGTGTGTTCCTTGGGTGCTCTTAAGGGAAATTGTGCTTGATGCAGAGAGACCTGCATCTAGAAATACTGAGTGTATCCATTTGTATCCCAAGTGAACGTCTCTCTCCAGTGTCAGTGGTAAGGATTCAGGTTCCTTGTTTACTTTCCCAGAATGGGGATGTCACATTCTCCACAACAACAGATTGTCTAATTTGGTACACAAGTACTATGAATTTATTATTTTAGGAGTCTAGCCAAACGTTTTCTATGTTAAGCTCTTCATAAAGCTTTATTTGATTTGATTACATTTAAACTTCACATTAATATACATATACCTCCAATCAGCTTCCACTGTCTACTCTTTACTATGCTCCCACGCAAAACCATCTCCTCCCTCACACAAATAATCATTTCTTTTCCATTTCCTCCTCTCTGTTTCAGCTCAACCCTCTGCACCTTTTTAATCCTAAAATTATTTCCACTACTGCTAAGACATTTACTCTTAAACAAATACTAGACCATCCAGAATACCCTAAATCCAAACCAAAACATACTAAAATAACTTCCTTCAATAACCTCATCTTAGTTGGAGACATTCACCCCAACCCTGGACCTAACCCACCCACAAATAACAATTACCGCCCCCCTTCCTCTAACCTTTCATCCCCCTACAATACTCTTAATTTTTTCACACTCAGTGCCCAGAGTCTCAACAACAAAGCACATCAGTTTCAAGCATGGCTAAGTCATAACCAACCAGACATTGTAGCCATCTCTGAAACTTGGCTCAAACCCCACATCTCTGACTCTGAAATCCTACCCTCTGGATTTCACTCTCTTAGATGTGACCATGCAAAGAAAAAAGGCGTAGGCGTTGCATTAATCTATTCCAATCTACTTACCTTAATTCCCCTGCCAAACCCCATTACTAAATTCGCCAATACAGAAGCAACAGTCGGTCTATTAAAAACGAATAATTACAAAAGCCTCTGTATCATCACCCTTTATATCCCACCCAGAAATAGCGTCTCAACCCTTGAAGATATACCTCCAGTGGGCCTCAGCTGAAATTAACCTTGAAACTTACATACTAGGCGATGTAAACATTGACTGGAATAAAATCAACAGTCCCATACCCTCCCTGTCTATTAACCTCTTTAACTTTACTCAAGTAACCCATTCCATCACCAGACCCAATAAAACAAATCCCCCAGGATCCACTCTTGACTGGATCTTAGTCCATCCAAATAAAATTACCAACTCTGGCACTATCCCTGACTCTATTAGTGACCACCTCCCAACTTTCATATACTGTGCAACAACCTCCCATCCACACCAACATCAATATATTCAGACCCTCAACCTTAGTAAAGTTGACCCCAAAACCTTCTCTAACTATCTCAAACAAATGAAAATGGAACATTCTAAAAACCCTTCCACTCGATAAAGCCATAGACCACTTTAATTCTGCTTTCCTAGATGCTCTAAATTCCCCAGCTCCACCAAGGAAAAAAGAATGAAAACTATAACTGCCCCTTTGCTAACCAAAGAAACAAAGCAAATTATGCATCAAAGAGACAAATCCTGGAAGCTTTACCAAAAGAATAAACTTCCTGAAACCCTTCTACAATATACACAGCTCCGTAACTTTGCAAAAAAACAAATCTTCAAAGACAAAAAATCCTACTACACTAAGCTTCAGTCCAACCATCCCCAAAATCCTAGGCTTTTTTGGAACTCCAAAAGCTCAATCCTCAACCCAGGCTCCAAAAATAACCCCTGTCTGGACCCAAGTAAATCTGACCTTGAATTAGTCTCACTATTCAACTCTTTCTTTATAGAGTCAATATCTGACCTAACAAAAACTTTTCCCAACAATGACCCATTTCTCCTACATTCCACCTCATCTAAGTCACCACATAATTTTCCCCCTATGTTTGAGCTTAAACCTGTCTCCACTAACTACATAAAAAGACTTCTATCCAAACTTAAACCCTGCTCCAATGCACCTGACAACATACCCTCTTCCTTTCTCAAGTCAGCTGCCAATGGTATAGCTCTCCCAATTAGTATCCTAATTAATAGATCCATAAAGGAATCCTATACTCTGGCATTCCACCTTTATTTTCTTCCTCTCCACAAGGGAGGCAAAAACACTAACATTTCAAACTTCCGCCCTATAGCTCTTCTCTCTCCAATCTCCAAAATCCTAGAAAAATGCATCCACCTCCAACTTATGCCTTTTCTGACTAAAAAACAACTTCTTACCCCTACCCAACATGGCTTCCGACCAGGACATAGCACCATAACAGCTCTACTCTCATTCCTAGAAACTGTCAATCAAGCCTGAGATTCTGGGAACTTAGTATCCACAGTGCTCCTAGATCTCTCTAAACCATTTGATACTGTTTCCCATAAGCACCTTCTAAGTCACCTCTCAAATCTAAATCTCTCCCAAAACACTCTGTCCTGGTTCTCAAGCTATCTGACAGATAGATCTCAGGTGAACACCTAAGTTCAAAATCCATATTCAGCAAAATATAAAGAAAATCCACCAAAAACTAGGTATGCTATACAGGAATAACGACTTCCTCTCTACTTCTACCAGGTTGACTCTAGCCTTCTCTTACCTCCTTCCCTCCCTTCTGTACGGTGTCCTGCTACTAACTAACCTATCCTCTTCCATCACTTCCAAACTTGAAAGCTGTTATAACAAAATTTCTAAATTTGCCACCAAAGCCAAACATTCCACTCATCACTGTATTACCCTCCAATCCTTCAACTGGTTAGAATTCACAAATTACCTGGACTTCCTCCAACTCACTACAGCACATAGACTAATATTTAATCCAACCAAATGTCCCGCTCTAACTGCAAGGAAAACCTTTGGCAGACCACTATGGCACCATGATCCAGCTGTTAAAACCACAAATTTATTAGGTAAAACTGTGACATGTGGGAATAAAAATCGGTCCGATAAGTGTTTTTAACTGGTATAGCCTTCTTTAGATCATGTGTGAGTCCTGCTACAGATTCTATTTATAACCCAGATGCCCAATCACAAATGTAGAGCGGACCACATATGCAAATGTAGAGTCATAGTCTTAGTATTGACTGGAAACATAGCGGCCAACTGCACTCTTAGAAATTAGTCGTCAGCCAGTAACAAAGCATCCAGTGTTAACTTTCCTATTGGATAAGCTTCTTGGTTTTGACCAATTGATTTCTTAGACATCTATCCCTGTAGTGATAGGTTGCTATAGGTCTCATTGAGTCCAATCATCCTCTTTTGGCTCATTGCTATGATAACAGAAAGTGTATATGACAATTAGTAATAGAAGAGACAACAAATACAGCTTCTAGAAGCTTTATAGAAGCAGTAAATAAGAAACAATGCATCATGATGAATGAACTTTCTATGCTACACAGCCTCCTCAGGGCCCAAGTCTCCGTTTCATTGCTTTTAAGATAGGTCTTAATGGGACTACACTATTTGGGCCTGGAGGACAATGTGCTCTTAAATTAATAATCCAGTCGATTTCTCTAATTTCTGTCCGATTCTTTATATCACCTTCTCTTGGGCTGTGTTAAATACATTCCAGAACTTTAGATTTACACACATGTTGGATTATGAACAATGTGCATAACAAGTGCATTGTTTAAATCAGCATTCCTTATATCTCTCATATGACGTAGAATCCAATCCTTAAGGTGCTGATCAGTTTTTCCTACATAGAAAGTTCTGCATGAGCAGCAAGATGCCATATAGACAAGATGTTGAGTGGTACAATTTGTGAATACATCAAAAACATAGGTACTATTAGAAACAGGGTGAATAAAGGTATTGCTGCTGTCAATGTGAGTACAAGCTTTACAACGATGACATCTGAAGGTGCCTTTTCTTACCGAGGGTATCTGGTGACCAAAGCCATCTTTATTACATAGGAGGCTTTTTGTGTTCCATTTGTTCTTATATGAGAACCTGAGTCTTGCCTCCTACGATATTTTTAATCCTTTCATCAGCAGTCAATATAGGCCAATATTTTCTAATGGTGTCACACACTTGTACGTCAAAAGACAATTAAGTTGTGAGTTTCTTTTCTTCTGTTTAGCAGAGGGTAGAGTGGTCGATTTGTTCCCTTTGCCAAACTACTCAGTGTAACTAGAGACGAACATTTCAAGTTCGACATCCATATTCAGCCAAATATAAAGAAAACCCACCAAAAACTAGGTATGCTATACAGGTACAACCACTTCCTCTCTACTTCTACCAGGCAGACTCTGGCCTCTTCTTACCTCCTTCCCTCCCTTCTGTACAGCGCCCCGCTACTAACGAACCCATCCTCTTCCATCACTTCCAAACTTGAAAGCTGTTATAAAACAAATTTTCTAAATTTGCCACCAAAGCCAAACATTCCACTCATCACTGTGTTACCCTTCAATCCCTCAACTGGTTAGAATTCACAAATTACCTGGACTTCCTCCAGCTCACTACAGCACATAGACTAATACTTAATCCAACCAAATGCCCCACTCTAACTAACATCCTTCCCCCATACACCCCAAATAATACTCTCAGATCTAAACACCAAAACTTAATTACTGTCCACAAACCTAAACGTCCTGCTGGACAACTTCTCCTCTCCTTCTTCTTAGGTAAGAAATGGAACTCTCTCCCTTCCACACTAAGGACAATGTCAAATACAAACAACTTCAAAACTCAGCTTTACACCTATCTGTCCTCCAAATGGAAATGTAACTGTATTCTCCCTACCTAGAACTCTTTAACAAAAGCCCCTGGCAGGGTATCCTCTTGAGTTCCTAAGCACCTTATAGCTGGCTATAACCTTCTATAGCTAATTCCCACACAATCTCTCACACTGTAAATATTGTAAATAGCTTTTGACTTTTGACTTTAACTGTGTGAATTTGTTAAAATGTATCTACATGATATTTTCCCACTATGGGCAATATTGCTCACACTTTGTATTATTTGATATGTACTTGTACTTGTACTTTTATTTTTATTGGACTGCTATCTTTATATCTTTACTGCAATGTGTTTCATGGAGCTTTTCTCCCTAGGCCTCCACTGAAAATGGGCTCTCTGTGCCCAGTAGACTTCCCCGGTAATCAAAGTGGAACTAAACAAATAATATAACCTATTTCCAAGCTAGAAGTGTAACACATATGACCACAATTACAATATGTTTAACAATGCAATGCAATAAATTATGACAGTCTCAAACATAAGTAGCAAATTTAAATGTGTGTGTCAATAACAATAAAAAAAAATAAAAAAAAAAAAACATTTTTTTGAAGCAATGCTGGTCTATTTGTCCTGGAAAGATGAAACAGAATGGTGTAATAATTCCCTGTGGCAAAAAAAAAAAAAAAAAAAAAGATTAGCAGCATTCTAAATGCTACTGGCTTTAATGAAAATGTTTTATTAAAATCTAGAGATCAAGGTGATAGAATGTTAACTGCAAACAATCTGTTATTACTTAATTTATAAAAGTCTTAAGAGGTGCTGTTAATTTGAGACCACAGGGTACAGTGGATCTTGGGTATGCAAGGTCCCTCAGGGCCAGAAATAATCAATTTTTACTTTTTTTTCCCTCTCATTTCATTAGTGTAGCATAGCTATGGGGATAAGGTGCTATTTCTTATCAATATCTGCCTTTCCCCCCAAAGACTAATTCAACCTCAGCATGAAAAAAACATTGCTTGTACTTGTGGCCTACCCGCCACATAGTTTACCACTTCCTGTATGATAAAACAATTAATGAACCATGGACAAACGGCAACATTGGTTTGATTTTATTAGTTCAGTATTAAATATTTTATAACTCCAAGTAATTTATTTAATAGACCAAAGCTTATGGATCTTTCCACAAAAAAATCGCTAATACCTAGTAACAAAATGCATCACAATGTTTTCATCAATGCTATTCACAGGCAGATAACATGCCTGCTAAACATTCAAGAATACCTACATTAAACATTTCTCCAGTCTTTTAAGTATTACTTTAATTTCATATATATATATATATATATATATATATATATATATATGTGTGTGTGTGTGTGTGTGTGTACACTAAGTAAAACAATGCAACACCTGGGTATCTATCAGTGTCTTTTTGTATAAATAGCTTTCATTTTCACATATGTTGATTATTTGTTAACTGGGAAAGCCCATTGTTCACAAGTGCCCACTTTCAGGGGTGACCCTGGAGTAATACCTGATTAAGTGAGAAAATCATACCCAGGACTACTTGGTGAAGCTCGTTATCAGCTCAGAGCCTTAACCCTATGAGCTAAATTAGTAATTCAGCATATACGTCTGTGAAAGAAAATGGGTACTGGTCACAAGAGGTCAGTAAGGCATAGGAGCTCAGTGGGTTTATTAAGCAAACTACTACAACACCCTTTTTAAAAATAAATTCACTTACTTTGAAACACAGTAGATAAATAGAGGCTTAAAGAATCAAACCCAGGACATTGGGTCTGTGAAGCTACTTAGCAGCTCACAGTCTTAATCTCATATACTAAATTGCCAGATGATTGATATTCAAGATGAATTATTTAAAAAAAAATGAAAGTTATGTCCTTACCATAATGACAGATCTGTGTCTGTTTCCATCCTTTCTCAACTGATGGGTCCTGGATCTGACCTCGGATCCAACTTTGAACACTTTTCTGGACTTTAGGATACAGAGCTCAGACTCCTCTCCTTACCCATAACCCCTGACTTCAAACATTAGTTCAGATCAGGTTTGCCTGTAATACCATGATAAAGCAAGAAAAATTCCAAAATGTGTTAATACAAACAAATTAAGACAGGACAAATAAGGAATAGAAATAATTCCGCATCAGATGAACCACTTGACATTCTACCCAAATGATAAATCAAACCATCTTACCAGAAGCCAGAAAGGTGAAATTATTTCATAAAATGGAAGGGAAAAGAAGGGAGGGAAGTGGAGGAAAGATGGAAACAGACAGCACACCTCTATCATTATTGTAAGTACATACATTTCAAATCCGATGTTGTCTTTTCCATCTATTTCACAACTCATGGAACACAGTTCCCAGCTACTTAGCTCCAAGGATGATGTCATGGGATAATATTCAGGAGGATGGCAGAACCGAAAGCTGCCCTGTCTCTGGAAAGTAAATCCAATTTATAATTGGAAATGAAGGTATGAACATTAGACCAAGTGGCAGCAGCACAAATGTCATCAATTAAGGCTATAGAAAAGATGGCCAAAGTGGTAATAACTGATCTTGTTGAGTGTGCCTTAGGCAGTTTAGGTAGAGTCAACCCCTTCCCCTTATAAACATGAGAGATGCAACTAGTCAACCATCTAGCTAAGGTAACCTTTGAAATGACTTGGCCCATCTTACCTTTAGAAAAGGACACAAACAGCTGGTCTGACTTTCTGAAAGACTTGGTTTGATGGAGACAGAAATGCAATTGTCTGTGCACATCCAACAAATGAACCACATAGTCTTCTTTATTAGAAATTTTTGGAAAGAAACAGGTAAATTAATGCTTTGATTGAGTGCAGTCTACTGGGCAAAAAGGAAGGGCAGGTGAGTATGGATTCCAGAGTTTGTACTGGAGAGAATTGTTATTTGTCATGATTTACTGTAATTCCTAAATGGGAACAAAGTTGGAGCAAATAGTCTGTGGCCTAGAGAAGAAGAGACCTGGTAGAAGCTGTGAGGAGCTAGTTGTCTAGCTACAGGAACACCCAGAACCCATGCAGTCTGAGATAAGCTGCAACCACTGCCATGCATTTGGTGAACACCCAGGAGGCTGTGGTGAGACCAAAGGGCAGGGCTCTAAATTGAAGATGACTGGCTCCCAGCCAGAAGCAAAGAAACCTCCTGGAACACCTGTCCTTCTTCTTGTGGTAGTATGCTTCTTGAAGGTTTACTGAGCAAATTCAATCTTTCTTCCTCAGGAGGGCTAGGATGGAGTGTACCAGGACCATCCTAAACTTTGTATGCTTGATGTATAAATTTAGGTGGCTAATGCCCAAGATTGGCCTTAGGAACCTGTTCTTCTTTTGCACTAAAAATAATCTTGAGTATGTTCCAATCTCTTGCTGTCTGGTAGGACGTCTTGGATGATTTGCTTGTCTAGCAGTTTTTTTTATTTCTAAAACTGCAGCTTTCCTTTGAGAGGATGAAATGTTGGAAAGATTCTTTCATAATGGGGATAGATAAAGAAAAGGAATGTAATTATCTCTGGTAATAATTGTCCACACCCAGACATCTTTAGTGACGGACATCCAGTCTTCTTGGTGCAGAAGCATGTGTCTTCTAACTGCTTTCAGAGTGCAACGGTTGGGCCACCATCCAGGAGCACTAAGTCCCCTTAAAGAGGGGATCCCTAAAGCCTTGGCTCTCCCTACCTCCTGTACCACAAGAGAGAAGTCTACCATTAAGATTCCCCATCTGCTTCAGGGAGATCTAACTTCAGAAAAATCCTCAGAAATCCCTTGGGACTTCTGGAACCACAGCTTTCAACCCCCCTTTCTGGTTTCTGGAGCATGTCCTTTGAGGGTTAGAAAACCATAGTCCTATGGCAGAAAGAGTTTTCTCATCATTTTCACTTCCAAAATAGTGTGTCTTTAATCTTAGGGCTGAAGAAGGCAAAGCCTTGAAAGGGGGCATTTATGAAAGACATCTTAAAAGGCTCCCCAAAGTCAAACAAGCACATCCCGGCATGCCTCCTTACAGTTATGCCCTTAACTGTGTCTCTAGAAACACTGTCCATAGCATTGAATATGAGATGCATGTAGGGATTCGAAAGGGACTGAAGGGTAACCAGCTGTGATTCCATCTTTTCCTGTTTTCTGCAGACATGGGCCCAGAGACTTGGAGAGCTCCTTTCTCAAGTCTCTCTGAAATCTAATGATGTGTGCCAAACAATTCAGTGACCTTAATAAAAGGTAGCTAAAGCATAAACTCACTTCCCAAATCTGTTCACTGCCCTTGATTCTCTACTGGGGGGATGGACAGATATGCTCTCTTCAGTGAGCTCCTTCTTGGTGGCTGCTGCTACTACCATGGCATCTACTGAAGGGACCTTGCTCCAAGGAGCAACAAGGTACTCATCTAGCTTACTGGTAATCAGTTCTGCAACATCAAGTTCCTTTCAAACCCATCACTCGATCAAGTCTATCATCTCATACACTGGGGAAACCACCCAGGGAGTAGCTGAGCCAGAATCAGAAGTCTCAAAGAACACTGAATCATCCTGAGAATGGGCTTCAGAAGACCAGCCTCCTTTCTGTCTCAGACATTTGAGAATCTCTCTGAAAGAGATGTCCTCAAGTGGTTATCTATAGGAACCTCACCCTTCATCGAAATCAGTGTCTTCAGTCTAAGACTCCTGAGGAGAGGCAACTTGCCTCCTTTTACATGCATATTTACAAAACAGCCTCCATTGGGGCCCCCCCAGAGAGGACTCTGAAGACTGAGGGCTGTCCTGAAATAGGACTGTCTCAAGGCTAGGGTGAAGCAACTGTCCTGATGGAATATAATGTGTAGGATTAGGACCCAGGGCTACCAGCTGCACCTAGAGGGACAGAGATGTCCAGTTTCCAGCACTGTAAAGAGCTCTCTTGACTGCCACAAAAGCAGAAGCTGAGGGGGAACCCAAGATCACCTGGTAGGAGTCAAAGTTGCCACAGCTGAGTAATGGATGGAACCAACCCAACCCTGCTATGAGAATGACACCCGGGCCAAGCTGTCAAACATTGAAGCTCCGAGAGGAAGGGAAGGCTCTGACAGTTTTGGAATCAAACCATTACTTGTGGGCTCAGCATTAAACTGTGAGATCCATCAGACTTCAATGTCATCAGACCCAGTGAGATCAGAGAAGATCTCAGAGTCAAAGATGACCACAATTTCAGATCAGACTTGGACAATCCAGTTGGACATTTCAGATCCAGAATCCCCAAAACCAGAGGTTAGAATGAAGTAGGAGTGGCCATTGGTAGGGGGGAGAGGGGCAAAGCTCATGGATTCGATGGGAGATGGAGCCAGTAGAACTTCTAGCTGAATTTGGGTCCTGAGGAACTTCCTCATTATTCTATCCACATCTGCTTCTGTCAACCTTCTGGTAAATCTTAGAGAAGAAGAAGAAGTGCAGGGTGGTCTAGAAGGGTTCTCCAAAAAGGTCTTTCTTTTAAAAAAGGAGAGAAGAGTCTTGGAGAGATAGGTCTTCATGAAAACTGTGGCACCAGTGGAGGAGGAGTCTTGGAGCACACAGAAGCCAACTCTGAAGAAGTTATCAGATCTGAAAACTTAAGCCCTTTTGAAGTTGGAGCCAAAGCTGGTAAGGAGAAGGAGAGTGGTTGGGATTGTTTCCTTACCTCTTTGCCCTTTTCCTTCAGTCTATCACACTTGTTATCCTTGTGTTTCTCTGAGGATTTCTTCTTGGATTGAGATGCACCACAGATAGAAGAAGAAGATTTTGAGGACAGTCTTGCAGGCAACAAACTGTTAAGGATCAGCTTATTCTAAAATTTGATGATGGCTTGGTGTACAAAGGCTTTAAAAATCACCAATCCTCTTCAAGATGAGCAGTGCCCAAACAATAAACACACTTAAGGTGTGTGTCAGAATTTGGAAGCTTGTGACTACAAGCCAAACATTTATTAAAACCAAATGATGTATCTGACATAACTCCAACCTAGAAAAAGTTCACAAACTCAACCAACAATGGTATAATTTCAAAACACTATGTGATGAGATACCAATGATGGTAACACAGTTACTAGTAACTAGTAAAACGAAACAGACAGTAGAACAGGACGAAAGACAGAATGTTGATTTCTTTTTTGGGGGGGGTAAAGGGAGGAAAAAAGGTTTCAAAGATAACAAGAACAAAAAAGATACTACAATTAATAACTACTACTAATATTAATTAAGAAACAAGAACAATAAAATATTAATTATAATAATAATAATTACAATAACACAGCCAAGAGGATACTAGAAGGGAATCACCAAGGAAAAACTTAGCTTGAGCCAACGGAATATATTTGTGCTCAATGAGCAGCAAAGAAGATCTGAGGTATTGCTAGAGACAACAGAGGATTATGGGTAAGGACAGCAGCCTGAGATACATATCCTAAAGTCTGGAAAGCAGCTGAAGCTGATCTAAGACCCATCAGTTGAGAAACAGAGCTTTTTTAACCTCCCCAATGAATGAATGACAAATACATAGTATCAACATGGATGCTGGAACCATATGGTGAGACCCCCACACACATACTTTCAACAGCTGCCAAATATGCCCTGAAACTGCTACTAGAATAGCGATTATACAGAAATATTTTCATTGGCTTTTTGAGGTAACAGCAAAGTCTGCCAGACAGAAAAATACTTTTTGAGTGACAACTCATCTTTTTCTAGCAACCTGAACTCAGCTCACTGTTACCATGGAAAAGCTTATACAATTGTTTCTTTGGCATACCAATCAACTTCTTTCATCAACACTTTTAAGCAAAGCCAAAAATAACAGGGGAATGAAGGCTCAAAACCTGGGAACATTTTTAAACTTTACTTATTCATTTAAAATTTTAATACAGCAGGTATTGTATTAACATGCATTTTCTAATTAATAGAAGTATGAAACTTTAATATCTGGTATTTGTGACTGACTATAATCCTCTACATGCCTCTCAACTTTTGCTTAAGAATTCTGGACAAAGAGAAAAATTATGGTGGGATAAAGGGCCAAAATCAGGGACAGATTTTAAATATTGCTCTTATAAATTTAGAAAGCTGCTAAAAATAATAGGTTTTGTATTAGCTACATTTTCTGAAGGATATGAAGTCTCAGACACAAATATCTCATTATTTTAGTGGCATAGTCCTCAATGATTTATCAGAAAACCACAAATTTTATGAAGAACAGACCAAAAACAGGCAAAAATCTGGACCTTCTGTGAAATTTTGGAGAGTTAGGAAGGCATGATCCTGAGTGACTTACCAGAAAACCAAACATTTTGCAAAGGACAGGGAAAAAATTTGAGGCAAGTGAACTTGACTGATTTGTATTATTTAGTTATGATGGACTTTCAGTCTTTATATACTGTAATACCAAATAAAGTTAGAACAGATTTTGTGCGACTGGAGTTGTTGCCCTCTGAACTTTTCTTTGACAATATGATTGTTTTGATTATTGAGATGTTAGATGTTTTTATTAATTTATAATTACTTTGAATTTAATTCAATTTTTTCAACGGGTTAATGGTGTGGCAATGGGTGCAGCTATAGCCTTGAGCTAAGCCATTGTTTTTATGAGTGTGTGGGTAAGAGATTATATATTTATAATAGTGAGTTTTTTTAGTAATATAGTATTTTATAAGCACTTTATTTAATATGGAGAGGAGATTTGAATGGTCTGGTTTAATTTATTGAACATATCAATAATTTTAGTACATGTTTGAAATTCACATTGAATTATGATCTTAGTTGTGTGCAGATCTGTGGAATTTTAGAAAAAATAATAATACGTCAGTAACAAAAAATTATAAAAAAAGAAGTGCAAAATAATTTCTATTTAAGGTATAAAAGTACGCATCTGAAAAAAATTAAAGATATTATTGTTAAAGGGCAGTTAATGAGAGTTAGCAGATTAACTATAATGACAAATATTTAATCATACTCCAATGTGCTGTACTCATACACCAATGCACTGTACAAACACGTACACAAATGCATGGATCTCGCCATACCCAACATAACCAAGATGCTCTCCTCCAAAAAAAGGAAAACAATCTGGTGGTCCCATGCCATAAACAAACTCTACAACAGAAGGAGGAAACTGATGCAGAATAAGGTGAAGTCCCAACATTGGAAAAACTCCCTTATTAGCCTCAACAAAAAGTTGAGATCCCTCATCAAATCCTCTAAAGCTAGCTATGAAAACAGAATTGCAGCAGATAGTAAAGATAACCACAAGGCCTTCTACAGTTATGTAAAGAATCTACATGGCAATACCCAGATTTGTTCTAAGCTACTGCACAATGGTACCTCCTATATTGCCAATATACTGGCCGTCAGGTTCAGTGCCAACTTTACCCCTCTCTCCCTCCCCAAAGGACCAATCACAATACCAGTAGATTGCCAGGCACCCAGTATTACTGATGCACAGGTTAAAACAGCACTGTCCAAGGCCAGAAATACAGCTTCCATGGGACTTGACGATATCCCTGGCTGTGTTCTACATGAATTACAGAGTGAACTGGCACCTCACCTGTGTGCCCTGTTCAATCACAGACTCACCTCAGGCTTTGTCCCTACCAAATGGTGCACTGCTACAGTCATCCCTCTCCACAAAGGAGGAGCATCTACAGACCCTGGGAACTATCCCCCCATTAGCCTGATAAGTCTAATATGCAAAGCTATGGAACATATCATCATGGACCTAACAAACAAGGTTATAGGGAATCTCCAAACTCTGGATCCCACACAGTTTGGTTTTGTGAAGGGTAGATCATGCCTGCTCAACTTGGTCGACTTCTTTATGTCAGTCACCAGAGCTGTGGATGAAGGCAAGGTGGTTCATACAACCTACCTTGATCTGGCCAAGGAGTTTGATACCATTCCCCATTCAGGAATCATAGAAAAACTCACTAAGCTAGTCATCAACCCCTATATCACTAGGTGGGTTGCAAATTGGCTCACAGATAGAACCCATAGTGTGAAAGTAGCAGACTCCGAGTCAGACTGCCGACCAGTCATGAGTGGAGTCCCACAGGGTTCGGTCCTGGGTCCTCTCCTGTTTGGTATCTACTTCTCTGAAGTCCAGGCCAACACAAAGGGTCTCTGGCTGATAAAGTTCACAGACGATTGCAAGTTGGGAGCTATTATTAACTTCCCAAGTGATGTTGACATCCTACAGAAAGGCCTCACTGAGACCAACGACTGGTGTCAGAACCATGGCCTTAAGCTCAATGCCAAAAAATATGTTGTCATCCCCTTTGGGAAAAAACAGGTTCCCATGAATTACCACATCAATGGTAGTCCACTCAACACAGAAGGTGTTATAAGAGATCTGGGAACACAGGTTGACAGCAGCCTCTCTTTTGACCACCACATTGCCACTGTGGTCAGAAAGTCCTTCTGTGTGGCACATCACATTACTAAGGGTTTTGCATCCAGGAAGAAAGAGGTCATTGTCTCCCTCTACTCTTTCCTCATTAGGCCAATCATCGAGTACAATGCCTCATTTGGCATGTACCTCACTAGACACCTTGTAGCAGCTGGAGAGGCCACAAAAGTACCTCACAAAGAAGATCCTACGCCTTAAACACTTGTCCTATATGGACAGACTCAAAGAACTTCAACTATTCTCTGTCTCATATCACCTACTTAGAGGCGATCTCTGCTTGACATATAAAGCCATGTCTGATCCAGCTCTGTTAGAAATACTACATCTAAAGAAATCCCAATCCCTCCGCACAACACGCTCCAGTGACCTTAACATTATTACCACAATCAACAGAATATGCTGGAGGAACAGGTTCATAACCCAGAGACTGCCCTCGCTATGGAATAGACTTCACATACATGTCAAACAGAGCACCTCACTGGCCCTCTTCAGGAGAAACCTTGATGAGTGGATGGGAAATATAAAATTTACCCCAGGGATTACTCCAGTGGTTCTACTCAACAGAGGCACTGGGAACTAAGGTCGGGTGGCACAAGGTCAGGGTAATCCTATTGGCTAGGTTTGTAAAGGCTCCAGGGCCATTAGCCTAGTACACACCTATGAACCTGTGAACCTGTCAATCAAGGGACTGCTTTATGTTACAGATTTTTAGTAACAGGATATCCCAGAGAAGCTGATTAGCCAGCTGATGAAGTACAAAATAGTGGAAAGACAGGTATAGGGAGCATTATTGATAAAACAACAAATACAAAGAAATTGCACTGGAATGCTAATTCAAAATTCTTTAGATGAAAAAGTTATTAGATATTATTAGGGACAACTGGAAAATTCTTAGTAGCTTCCAGGAAATTAAAAAACCTGTTGGAGAAGTCCGTTTTTTTTCTTAATAAAAGGGGAAGACATTTTTAAGATATTTTTCAGTCTAAGCTAAGCTTAAAGGGTGATCAGTGCAATAAAAAAGGAATGTTGAAATGTTTCAGTTGCAATCATTGTCAGTATCTAAAAACAGATGCAGCTGAAATTGTTATTGAAGATAGGAAAATTAAGATTCCAGGTTATTTTACATGTAAATCCAAGGTTGTTTTGTATTTAGAATTATGCTTATCCTGTCCTGTCTGTTATGTAGGTAGGACTATGAGAGAACTGTCTCATAGGATATATGAGCATATACATTCTATTTCTATAGGTGATATTGACAATGCACTTCATAAGCATTATTTAGCTAGTGGATGCAAGAGTTCTTTGAAATTTGTAGTTTTAGACCAAGTTGATAATTTTATAAATAGTCTTGATGCAGAAGATGAATTAGACTAGAGAGAGTATTGTTGGCAGATGAAACTGGATGCTTGCAGCCCTCCAGGACTTAATGATAAAGAACATTTTAAGGTGCATTTGAAAAGGAAGAAAATTAGGCATTAATTAGTTAATTAAGTCTAAAGTCATGTGATTTGTTGTTATATAAAGGTTAATTAATGTTTTTGCATTCAGTCTGAAGACGTCTTGTTCATGATGAAAGTGCTTACTAGATATGTTTCTTTGTCATTAAACCTCAGTATATTTTAATGGTCATTTTTCTGATAAAAAGTATTAGGCAAATTCAGAGATGTTCTGCAAGATTCTGAACAGTTTATTGATTGCTGTTAGTTTAATAGATAAGTGAGCTGGTCTGTTGACTCTTTTCAGCCACCACCTGTGATCAGTAGCAGTAAAGTTAATAATTACGCAAGTATAAGACATTACATTCACAGACATACTTTGTACAATTAAGAGTTATGTTTAATTTCCATAAGCTGGTACAGACCTGCATCTTTATTGCTTTTCATCCACTGAGTACCAGGATAGGCTTTGACTCTCTTGTTTAATAGCCTGTTTTAAGCAGAATTTTCCACAGAAGTACATTTCACTGGAGCTAGTCTGACTTCCAGTGTAGTAATCGTTTTGCTTTATTTAATTATTCATTCATTCTCTTACTTTATGCTGTTCAGAATCATTGCAGAGCTAGGCAGAGATTTCCAGACAAACTGTTTGAATAAGCCATAAAAACAATTTAGAGTTATACACTCAAAGATATGTCAAGATCAACAAATATGATCATTCACTCTTTGCCGTTACCCTCCCTCAGGCAGCATCTCCTTTCTTCCGGGAGGGACATACGACTAAAATCCAGAGTAAATTTGTGGATACCCATCCAGTCACTAGTTTATGTTTAAAGTAAGATTGTGAATCACACTGTATAAAATATAGGAGAAGTTTATTCAAAAGGTTTTGGAGATGCTGCCTTGTAAGCATGCCTCTCCACTTTGATGTATTTATCTGTTAGTGAAGATGTAGGTCACTGTTTGTTGTATTGGTGGAGATAGCAGACTTGCAGAGAAACAGGAAGTCCAGGACATCTGGGTCTGTAGTGGTGCAAGAAGCAAGACAGATCTCCCCCCTCAAAAGTCTTTAAGACACTGGATAAAAGGATAGAGCTTCCAGCATATCTTCATACCTCAGGGATTTTAGGTCTATGATCTTTTTGGTTAGGAACCTTGAGGGTTTTGCTAATTGTTTGATATGATTAATGAGATACATTCGAAAGGGGCATTGTACCTAATAAATTTCCTGATCAATGCTAAACATAAGGGAGTGACTACCTCTTTAGACCATGAGGATATTCCTATTGCAATTAAGTGGGCTAAATAAAAGGATTTTCTGACAACTGTTGTCGCATCATGCTCAAAAGAGAGGGTGCTATTAGCCCATGTACCTAGGAACCTAACAAATGTTTCATTTTGTAGTTGTGTTTTGGCTGTACAGTATGATAGGGGAGGGATTGTCTCCCGAAAGTGATGCTACACTTTTTAGCATTTAGAGCTCATTTTTAGTATAGGTTCATAGGTTAGCACTAGGCTAACTACCCTTGTGGGCCATTTCAAGCCTAGCCAATTACCCCATGTGAGAATCAAACCCTGCACCTTGTGTCTGTAAGGTAAACACCTTAACCATTATGCCATCCTCCATGCCAAGGGTTTACTATGGACACTCATTCAGAAGAGTTTTGGCGTCATACTGTGATTTACCAACAACCTCCATAGGTTCCTAAGTTCACAGGAGATTACTAGGCTAACAGTTTAAAAGCCCTTACAACCCTAGTCAATATTACCTGAATTTTACCTGTTTTATTATCCTTAGGGCTACAGGATTGCTTAGATTTGTGCCTATGCCTTTAAGTATTCTACAGACTGCCTCTGTCCATACGAGACACAGGTGTTATCCCAGGAATTAATTTATGATTCTATATCCATCAATCCAAACTACATTTAAAGAGGGCCAGGGAAGGGCTCTGCTTCCCTTGAATAGGAAGCCTATTCCAAGGAAAGGTTAATCTCTGAGACACATACATATCTATCTCTCCAGCATGTTTTGTTTGAGTCACAGGCCAGGTTTAGATCCCTAGATCAGGTGATGCTCATGCTGTTAGTCTTGCAAATGGGCAACAGCTTCATCAGGACTGTATTTGTGAGCACCTTGTACATTAGGCATAAGTCACCCCTTAATAGTTATTAGGAGACAGAGTAAAGGAATAAGGCTTTTAGTCTAGCCGCATAGGACATGTTGTTTTCACCTTACATTTTCTTTGTGAGGAACCTCTGTAGTCTCTCCAGCTGCTGCAAGTGCTTAGTCAAGTACATGCCAAAAGGAGCATTGTATGAGATTATTGGTCTGATAAGGGCCAAGTACAGATGGACTACAACTTCCTCGGTTCTGGATGCTATACCTTTACTCATAAGCTTTGCCACATAGAAGGAAGTCCTCATCACTGCGGAGACATGGCACTCAAAGTTCAGGCTACTATCTATCTGAGTATCAAGATCTCTCACCGGGTCAACTCATATTGGTGTGCTATTAATGTTATAATTTGCAGGGGTATTTGACTTCCCAAAGGGTATGATTATGCATTTTTGGCATTTAGTTTTAAGCCATAGCTCTGGCACCAATCATCTGTCTGAGTCAGACCCTTCTGAAGGATATATACATCAGTGGGGAATTCAGTAGTTGCTCAACTTGCAGTCATCAGCAAACTTTGTCAACCAGAAGCCTTATATATTTGCCTTGACATCAGATAAATATATTCTGAACAGGAGCGGTTCTAGCACTAGTCCTGTGGCACACCACTAGAAAATGGCTTATCATTGAATCTGGATTCACCCACTTTAACAACATGTTCTGTCTGTAAGTCATTTGGCTATCCAGCTGGTGACATAGGGATTTATACCCAGTTTTGTGAGTTTATCTGTAATACCTGAGTGGGGAATTATGTCAAATACCTTGGCCAGGCAAGGTAGGCAGTGCACACTGTTTTACCCTCACCCATGAACACAGTAACTTTCTCAAAGAGGTCCACCAGATTTGTAGGCATGACCTGCCCTTGACAAAGCCAAACTGGGTTGGGTCCAGAGTTTGGAAGTTTCGTATGTCATTATTTATCAGGTCCATGATTATTCTTTCCATGGCCTTGCATATAAGTCTAGTCAAACGTATGGGTCTGCAATTTCCTGGGTAAGTTGATGGTCCCCCTTTATGCAGAGGGATGAATGTTGCTGTCTTCCACTCCACTGGGACAAAGTCAGTCCAGAGGCTGTGGTTAAACAGAGATCCTAATGGGCCTAATAGGTCCTATTTCAAGCTATTTAAGAGGCATCCTGAATATCATCAGGACCCATTGAAGCCATGTTTTTAGCTTTAGAGAGAGCAGTGGTGACCTGTTATTTGGTCATAACTAGTACAGGAATGGTGGTGGGTATTTCTGGGGGGATAAATGGAGGTGAAATTTGAGCTGACTTTATCAGCCAGCATATTTGCTATATCCTCTGGCTGAGGGATGCCATCTACAACTAATTCCACACAATGTTGGGTGTTGCCTTGAGACTGTGGAAATAACTGAAAATGCCTTATGGTTATTTTTAGCTTTGGGGGCTATTTTTGCCTCAGAATTTTCTTTGGAAGACTTGGCTAGTTCTCTGATTTCCTTGTTTGGATTAATGAGGGATTTTTTTTTTTTTTTGCTTTGTTGTGCACATTCTCCCCTACTTCTAGCCAGGATTTTCTTTCTTTTGTTGTGCAACCTATTTGTACCAGGGGTCTCCTAGGGTGGCTTCTTTTTGTGTCTTAACCTAGGATTATTTCATTCATGTGCTGCCATTTCTATGCAGTTGTTTTTGTGTATACCTTTGCATAGGCTTTCTGTGTTTTCCAGGTTTGCGGGATCATGTAAGCTAGCTCTGCCATCATTTAGGAGGCAGTTTTCCTTAGAAAAGTTCTTAAAGCTTTTGGGGTTTGGTGGGGAGTCTAGTTTTATATTTATTTTGAGGGAGACCACTTTGTGATCTGAGCTAACCAGTAAGGAAATCACACTTGGGGGTGGTGCAACGCTCTCCCTTATTTGTGAGTACCAGGTGTAGGATATTTCTACCCCTAATGGGAATGAACACTAGCTGCTCCAGGGCATTTACATTAACAAAGTCTAGAAATCTTTGGGCCTGTATTTTACTGGATGTGTATGCTTCCAAATCACCCATGAGTATGGTGTTGGGCTGAATGGTGAATGATTCAAGTAACTTCGAGTATGATGTATTGGTTTCCAGGTTCATGTGGCTAGCTAGAATATGGTAATGGATTTTTCCCATGGTACGTTGGACATGCTGTAGCTCAAGCATGTCATATTGTTTGACCAGTCTTGAGGTGTGCTTATCTTTTATGCAGATAGATCCACCTCCACCTTTTGCTCTTTCATGTGCAGTAGTTGACTGGAATGTATGAAAGGCATTAGAGCCATGCATTGCCTGAGTGCGTTCCATGGCTTTGAATCATGTTTCAGTAACTGCACAGATGTCTGCATTCTCCAGGGTGAGCAGTGCTTTCTTGTTGAGACTTATAGCCTTGAGCAGTATTACCTTTAGCTTATCCTGAATAGATTCTGGCCAAAATCCGAAAGCCTAGTGGGGGCAGGTGAAGACCATCCCTGACAAAGCAGTGTGGCCTGTCAACCATTTTCTTCCAGACTGACAGATATTGGACCCCTTTGAATGACACCAGTAGCTAAGCCAATTATTAAAGTCAATCATTTTCTGTTGGTATTGTGGCATCATCCTTGGAGATGGTAGAATGCTGCTCAGTGCTAGACTCATACCTGCCTGTTACACATATTCTGAAAACTCCATGTTGTCTATCTTCATGTAGTCCAGGGAGGTAGATTTCATGTCATTTACACCCACATGGTCTATGAATGAGTCATACTGGTTCTTCAGAGTAAGTGACCCGAGTGCTTGCATGATCTGGTGGATCCTGGAACTGATAGGCAACTAATTGTAACCTTCTCATTATCCATCCTGGTGGGAGGAGCATCAGTCTCACAGTGAAGTCTCCTATGACTAAAACATTTGGTTGCAGGATGTTACACCTTATGGGCTTGGTAGTTCAGATATGATGTGATGTGGTTTTATGTGTTGTGATGAAGTTGTCTTGTTTGTGGGCATGAGGAGCTTCTGAGGACTGCGTATGAGAGGCCTTTGATGATTTGGTAAGTTACATGTGAGCACCTCTGCATATGTGGGTCTATGTATCTAGTCCTTTGTAAGTGAGATGAGTGGTGGTGTGTGTGTGCGTGTGTGTGTGTGTGTGTGTGTGTGTGTGTGTGTGTGTGTGTGTGTGTGTGTGTGTGTGTGTGTGTGTGTGTGTGCGTGTGTGTGCGTGTGCGCGTGCGTGTGTGTGTGTGTGTGTGTGTGTGTGTGTGTGTGTGTGTGCCACTGACAACCAGTTTGGTGTTTTTTGTGTCTGTATATGACAGCCTAGCCTCCAGTGACATTGGGTAACTACATCTCTCGCATGTTGCATTTGTCTGTTCCAGAATTAAGTGCTTGTCCATGTACATAAGCCAATTGCTACATTGTGCAGGATGCCCATGTACACCAAGCTGAATGCAGAGATAGCAGAAAAGTGCCTATCCATAGTTGCAGGTCCCAATGTGTGCTTTACAATGGAAAGGAGTGGAGGGTGATAGCAAATGGACAAGGGGTGGGTGCTTTCTTGGTGTAATTTACAGCTAATCTAATCTGCATTGCTGCCTAGCACAGAAACCAGTTGCTCTTTGAGCAGTGATGGTCCTGGCTGCAATACTTATAGACCTTAGTAAATGTGGCAATGCTGCTCAGTGCACAAACTAGTTGCTCCTTGTGTAGCGTGGAACTGAGGTAATTTTCTGAGGTAGTTTTACAGGTAAAGTGCAACTTGGTAATTCCTTGTATACAGGGAACCACTGACTGTTGCTGCTGTGTGAAGAACAGCTTTGCACAAATGCAAGTGTTATATACGAGCAGAAAAAATTCAAGTCTTACACTACCTATGCCCGAACACCAATCAGGTAAACAGACAATAAGCTTTCCACCAGCAATTCCTAGCAAGAGCGCAGACTTTGACTCTTTTAATGTAAAATGAATTGACTGGTTTGGAGCCCAGCTGTTAGGGGAACCACAAAAGAAATGCCTAATAAACACTAAAAAAACAGTAGAGGCACTGTATTTAAATGCACAGCAGCAGCAGCCATAATAGCAGTTAAAAATGCAACTTAAAACTCAAAGCAAGTGCAGGAAAACAATAAATAGCCCAGAAATATTTCACAATATAATGAAATCAAGCAGTACAAGTTCAAAATATTACTTTTTTTTTTTCGTGCCAAGGATAGCTTCAGATGTAAGCAAAATCTCTCAAAGTCTCTGGTACCATCACCAAACAATGAACAGCTATGAGTAAGCAGTCATCTCCAAACTTTGTTAACCAGAGGTCTTGATTCTCCACTTGGAGATCAGAGAAGTAAATACCAAAAAGGAGATGTTCCAGCAATGAGCCCTGAGGGGATACTATCGGTCATAGTCATACTTACTGATGAGGCACCGGTCAATTGCACTGTGTGGGCTCTGTCTTTGACTCAGTTTGACTTCCATCTTATCACATATAGGGTGAATTGTTTTAAAGCAACTAGCTTTTCTATGATACCAGCATGTAGAATGGTGTTAGAGTCCTTCACTGGGTCAAGATGCAATACATGCACTGCATGGCCATCATCTACAGCCTCTGTAACCCTTTTGAAGAAGTCTACCAGGTTAAACAGACATCATCTACCCTTCAGAAAGCCCAACTGTTGGGGGTCAATTCAAACAAGAGTCTTGATATCACAGTTTATGAGGTTAGTTATACTACACCCACCCCAGAGTTTTGCAGATAAGTTTTGTAAGGCTGATAGGACTTTAACGACCCAGGTTAGTTGTAAGCCCATTCTCATGGAGAGGCATCATCCCTGCAGTGCATCACTCAATAGGGACAAAACCAGTAACTAAATTTAAGTTAACCAAAATAGGAGAAAATGTGCCAAAAAACAACGGATAACCTGAAACACACCAAAGAAATGGCACAGAGAATCCGAAAACGAACAAAACGGCCACACAATAAAGCCCGAAAGAAGTTCACTTTTATTATGCACACTAACGCTACCAATGTTGATACGTTTTCGTCTTAACAAAAGACTTCTTCAGTTGGAGGGTGGTCTAATGGTTAAGGTGTTTGCCTTACAAACACAAGATGCAGAGTTTGAATCTCACAAGGGATAATTGGCTAGGCTTAAAATGGTTCACAAGGGCAGTTAGCTTAGTACTAATCTATGAACTATGAGCTAATACAATGCAAAGCAAGCAACCCTTCTTAAATACCCCGCGCCCTCAAAACTCATCCAATCAACTCTTTATTACAATTAATGACCATTCTTAAAGAATTAAAAAACAAGTATTAAAATCCAATATAAATACAAATATAATTTTAAAATCATGTAATATTAATAATCTAGCCTAGTTAGTGTAAACCAATTCATATACAATAACATATTTTTGTTAAAAAATATTTATAAATATAAAAATGGGTGTTCTAAAAATCTATAGAAAAATGTACTTCACACTCTATCTACTGGCCAAAGTGGTTATTACAGTTTGGCTGCTCTGAGTTTTAAAACAGGGGTTAAGGAAATATAATCATTTAAACCATCGTTTTTATTGGCTTCTAACTTGAGTTGCCAAAACAATTCCCGAAACTCTATAGTGGTCTCGCAAGGTCCACCACATGGGTCCATTTCCACCTTCTCTATGACATAAAAAAACGTATTTAGCTAGTGGACAAGTGGTAGTGTGCCTATACAGAGAATTAGTTTCATCCGTTTTTCTGATAGGTTCATAGGTTCATAGATTGGTACTGGGCTATCTGCCCGAAGGCATATATTAGCCCAGCCACGTTGTGTGGTATTCACCTCCCCTTTAGTAGTTCCCTAGACCCATGTACTAGCAGCTAGTACCCTTGGCCCCTATCTAGTAGTGCTGTTGGTGTGATCCCTGGTGTGAACTTTCTGTTACCCATCCACTCATCAAGGTTCCTCTTGAAGAGTGATAGTGAGGGGCTCTGTCTTATGTAGATCGGGACCCTGTTCCATAGTAAGGGAAGTCTCTGCGAAGGGAATCTATCCCTCCAGCATATTCTGTTCATTGTTGTGTTGAGGTTTATATCCCTAGAGCTTGTAGCTCGAGTAGATTTGGTTTTGCTAAGATGGAGCATGTTCAACAATTCTGGGTTGGACATGGCGCTGTACATTAGACAGAGATCGCCTCTGAGAAGGCGGTATGCAACAGAGAACAGTTTTATCTTTTTCAATCATGCTGCATAGGGCAACTGTTTGAGGCCAGTAATCCTCTTGGTTAGGTACCTCTGTGGTCTCTCCAGCTGCTGGAGATGTCTAGCCAGGTACATTCCAATTGGTGCATTGTACTCAATAATGGGTCTGATGAGAGAAGAGTAGAGGGGCACCATTACATCCTTAGATCTTGATGCGAACCCTTTTGTGATCAGATGGGCCACACAGAAGGATTTTCTAACCACTTTGGCAACATGGTTATCAAAGGAAAGCTGACTATCTACTTGGGTCCCTAGATCCCTTATTTCTTCTTCAGATTTCAGGGGATTACCTCCTATGTTGTAGTTTGCGGATACTCTGTTTTTTCCAAAGGGGATTACTACGCATTTCTTTGCATTTAGCTTGAGACCATGGCTTTGACACCATGCATCAGTCTCATTTAGGCCCTTCTGGAGGATATCCATGTCAGCCGGAGACTCTATTACAGCACCCAGTTTGCAGTCGTCTGCAAACTTAGTCAGCCACAGCCCTTCCGTGCTTGCCTGTACTTCTGAGAAGTATATGCCAAACAGGAGGGGCCCCAGGAAAGAGCCCTGAGGCACACCGCTCGTTACTGGTCTGGATTCGGACATAGATCCCACTACTCTTACTTTATGGAATCTGTCTGAGAGCCAGTTTGCGATCCATCTTGTGACGTAAGGGTTTATGCCCAGGTTGGTGAGCTTATCAATAATACCTGAATGGGGAATGGTGTCAAATGCTTTAGCAAGGTCAAGGTAAGCCGTGTGTACCTCCTTTCCCTTATCTATAGCCTGAGTAACTGTCTCAAAGAAATCCACCAGGTTCAGGAGGCATGATCTGCCCTTGATGAAGCCGAACTGTGTGGGGTCCAGTGTTTTTGTGCTTGTATATACGTCTTTTGAATTTTCTAGTGGTTTTTCCCGAAATAGAAATCCCCACAGATGTCACATAAAGCAATATATATCACCCCTAAGGAGTCACAGTTACAATAACCATTGGTTTTAAGATCTATCTCTCTTTTGATTAGGGCAACTGATTCCCCTTGGAGGACGTAAGTACATTGTGAGCAACTCCCACATTTATACATTCCTGTTTTCCTTCTATTGTGTTTTCTTAGTCTCAAGTAATTCCTTAATATTCCTACCTTTCCTATAGTTAAATTTTAGGGGGTCCACAAAAATTCTTCTCAAATCTGAGAAATTACTGAATTTATTCCAATTGTTTGAAACTACTTTCTTAATTTTTGTTGATTCAGTACTAAACTTTAATATAAAGTTACTACTCCAATTGGTAGTACTCTGTTCTTTCTTGACCCTCTCCACCTCTTCGAGTGTTCTGGGTTTCCTTAATATGGGGGCAATTTACTTATTTCTTTCTTTTTTATTTCCACCAAAATATACTTGATAAGGGCTAATGGGTATTCTCTTTCAATAAACATTTGTTTCAATTTTTCACTTTCAGCTTCATAATCAGCATCCTCTGATGTCATTCTACTACTCCTTATAACTTGCCCCCTCATAATGCCCCTATTCTGTGAAAATGGATGGGCACTCGTATAGAAAAGGTAGGAATTGGAGAATATGCTCTTCCTATAAACACTGGATTTAAAATTCCTTGCCTTAGCTACTTTTTCTAGTACCACATTTAGGTACTCTAATCTTTCATAGGAAATAGTGTGGGTAAATTTCAAAAATTCGGTTGTATTGTTGATATAGTTAATGAACTCATGTAGTATTTCTTTGGGTCCTACCCAAAATATACATATATCATCCAAATACCTACGATAATAATTCCAAAATTTAGAGTACTTGGAATGTGTTATATATTTCTCTTCCTAGGTGGATAGTACTAAGTTAGGATACATGGGAGCACAACTTGCTTCCATTGCTACTCCACTAGTTTGCTTCTAAAACTCACCCTCGAAATATAAAAAATTATTCCTTAACACCAATTCCATTAACTCAATAAATAAACAAACCTACTGTTGGTATATATCTCCCCTGTGCTTTAGGGCCTCCTCAAACCATTCCAACCCAATGGTGTATGGTATCACATTAAACAAATCATGAATGTCTAAGGTTACAAAAATAAGCTCATCCCTGAACAAGTTCTGCTTGATACGCCTCAAAAAATTCCATGAATCCTTGAGAATCCCCTCCCTCTCAGTCCAAACCTTGTTCAACTCTAGATCCAAGTACTTAGCTAGAGGATACGTTTTTGAGCCTTTAGCAGCCACTATTGGTCTGAGAGGTGGGTCGTCTATGTTTTTGTCAACTTTGGGGATCCCAAAGATAGATGGTATCCTTGGTTTGTCAGTGGTTAGGTAGTTGAATGTCTAGAGTAATATTGCCTTCATTTTGTGTTTCTTTCAACGTGAAATCAATTTTTCTATGTGCAACATTAATCTCGTTCCTAGGAACTCTACAATACCTATCCATGTCATACAATATGTCTAACATTTTAGTAGAATAGAGTATACTGTCCATAAAAAACACCCCCCCTCCCTTATGTATATAAGGAAATGTAAAAAATGAGATTGTGACATTGTTGAATATAGGGACAAAATATGTTACTCTAAGCCCAAAAAGAGTGAACATAGAAACTATCAAACTAATCTTCCACATACAGATGAGAGTTTTTATATAGGTGAAAGGGACTTAGAGGGGAGACATCATGAGGAACACAGGGGTGATTTTAGTAATTATGAAGAAGATTACGATTTAGAAAACCCACAATAATTTCCAGACCTCAGGAGATCAGAGAGGATCAGGAGACAAGTGCAAGTAAATTATTCCCACAATAATAGAGGTGGTTACCCAAACGGGAAGAAATTGTGAGCCCAGACAGGAGTGGACCAATGTACTTACACCCCAACCTAGATAGGGATGAAATAGTTATTGAAAGGAATAGGCATATATATATATCAGAACTTTAGTATCTACAATTATAGTAACAAAGAGATTACTCCTATTCACTTCAAAATATGGGGTTAAAATTCGTGCCTACATCCACTAGTAACACTTCCTTGACTCTTATTGATTTAAAGATGTTTGTACGCAAGAAAAATTTAGAGTTAATGTTTGATAATGAAACAGGGAAAAATCCCAACACTACTACATGCATCAGGAAAAAGAGTACTTATAACCCCCCCCCCCTCCATCCACAATTAAAGAATTTTGAAACACAAGTTGAGGAAGAGATTAGATTAGGGCAGATCAAGGGAAAAACATTTTTTAATCTCACGAAGGAAGAACACCAGCTACTTATCTCCTTGAAGGACAACCAACATCTTAGAGTTATGAAGCCAGATAAGGGAGGGGGAGTGGTTTTTATGGACAGTATACTCTATTCTGGTAAAATGTTAGACATTTTGAATGACATGGATAGGTATTCTAGGGTTTCTTGGCACAAGATTAATGTTGCACATAGAAAATTTGATTTCATGTTGAAAGAAACAGTAAATGAAGGCAACATTACTCTAGAAACATTCAACTACCTAACCATTGACAAACCAAGTATACCATCTATCTTTGGGATCCCCAAAAACATAGACGACCCACCTCTCAGACTAATAGTGGCTGTTAAAGGCTCAAAAATGTATCCTCTAGCTAAGTACTTGGATCTAGAGTGGAACAAGGTTTGGACTGAGAGTGAGGGGATTCTCAAGGATTCATGGGATGTTTTGAGGAGTATCAAGCAGAACTTGTTCAGGGATGAGCTTATTTGTGTAACCTTAGACATTCACGATTTGTTTACTGTGATACCTCACACCATTGGGTTGGAATGGTTTGAGGAGGCCCTAAAGCACAGGGGAGATATACACCAACAGAAGGTTTGTTTATTTATTGAGTTAATGGAATTGGTGTTAAGGAATAATTTTTTATATTTCGAGGGTGAGTTTTAGAAGCAAACTAGTGGAGTAGCAATGGAAGCAAGTTGTGCCCCCATGTATCCTAACTTAGTACTATCCACCTAGGAAGAGAAATATATAACACATTCCAAGTACTCTAAATTTTGGAATTATTATCGTAGGTATTTGGATGATATATGTATATTTTGGGTAGGACCCAAAGAAATACTACATGAGTTCATTAACTATATCAACAATACAACCGAATTTTTGAAATTTACCCACACTATTTCCTATGAAAGATTAGAGTACCTAAATGTGGTACTAGAAAAAGTAGCTAAGGCAAGGAATTTTAAATCCAGTGTTTATAGGAAGAGCATATTCTCCAATTCCTACCTTTTCTGTACGAGTGCCCATCCATTTTCACAGAATAGGGGCATTATGAGGGGGCAAGTTATAAGGAGTAGTAGAATGACATCAGAGGATGCTGATTATGAAGTTGAAAGTGAAAAATTGAAACAAATGTTTATTGAAAGAGAATACCCATTAGCCCTTATCGAGTAAATTTTGGTGGAAATAAAAAAAGAAAGAAAGAAGAAATGTGCCCCCATATTAGGGAAACCCAGAACACTCGAAGAGGTGGAGTGGGTCAAGAAAGAACAGAGTACTACCAATTGGAGTAGTAACTTTATATTAAATTTTAGTACTGAATTAACAAAAATTGAGAAAGTAGTTTCAAACAATTGGAATAAATTCAGTAATTTCTCAGATTTGAGAAGAATTTTTGTGGACCCCCTAAAATTTAACTATAGGAAAGGTAGGAATATTAAGGAATTACTTGAGACTAAGAAGAAAAAACACAATAGAAGGAAAACAGGAACGTATAAATGTGGGAGTTGCTCACAATGTACTTACGTCCTCCAAGGGGAATCAGTTGCCCTAATCAAAAGAGATAGATCTTAAAACCAATGGTTATTGTAACTGTGACTCCTTAGGGGTGATATATATATTGCTTTATGTGACATCTGTGGAGATTTCTATTTGGGGAAAAAAACACTAGAAAATTCAAAAGACGTATACACGAGCACATGAACGACATCAAAAAAAGGATGAAACTAATGCTCTATATAGGCACACTACCACTTGTCCACTAGCTAAATACGGTTTTTATGTCATAGAGAAGGTGGAAGTGGACCCATGTTGTGGACCTTGGGAGACCACTATAGAGTTTTGGGAATTGTTTTGGCAACTCAAGTTAGAAGCCAATAAAAATGATGGTTTAAATGATTTTATTTCCTTAAGCCCAGTTTTAAAACTCAGAGCAGCCAAACTGTAATAACCACTTTGGCCACTAGATGAAGTGTGAAGTACATTTTTCTATAGATTTTTAGAACACATATTTTTATATTTATAAATATTTTTTAACAAAAATATGTTATTGTATATGAATTGGTTTACACTAACTAGGGTAGACTATTAATATTACATGATTTTAGAATTATATTATGTATTTATAATGGATTTTAATACTTGTTTTCGAACCTATGAACCTATTTTAATACTTGTTTTTTAATTCTTTAATAATGGTCATTAATTGTAATGAAGAGTTGATTGGATGAGTTTTGAGGGGAGGGGTATTTAAGAAGGGTTGCTTGCTTTGCATTGTATTATCTGAAGAAGTCTTTTGTTAAGACGAAAACATATCAACATTGGTAGCGTTAGTGTGCATAATAAAAGTGAGCTTCTTTTGGGCTTTATTGTGTGGCCGTTTTGTTCGTTTTCGGATTCTCTGTGCCATTTCTTTGGTGTGTTTTAAATTTAAGTTAAACAGCTTCAGAAGTGTATTTGCAAGGGCTTGAGTAACACTATTACGCAATCAGGTATATGATATGTAGCAGTAAATAAAGATATAGTCAGAAGAATTGAAGCATACCAGATATCTATCAAGACAAAGCATCTTGCATGTTTTTTCTTATCCAGATGTTACACTGTTATAAAATATTTTATGGAGAGTAACAAACCTTGTTGACAGTTGTGTGATGTACTTACATCGAGCAGTCCTTGGCAGTACTGAACCTTTGGAGAAATAAAACCCTAGGAAAGGGACTCCATGCCCCCAGGTGTCCACCCCCCATACCGCTATTTTGCCCCTGCTTCCCCCAACCTTGATTATATAACATCATTCAGATTATTTTTTTCTTGTTTTCCCATACTTTGCTGAATTTTTCAGGTTTTTCCTGCAATGCTTCAGTATATCCTAAATGGCTTAGATTACACGATAATAAATGAGAACTGCCTGGGCTCACATTGTTGGGGCAACAGGAATAAAGAAGGAGAGGCCATTCTAGACTTCTGTCTTGCAAATGGCTTGATGGCAGCCAACACAAGGTTCGGAAAGAGACAGTTACAAGGTCACATACAAAAGTGGCCAATACACAACTTAGGAAGACTTTCTCCTAGTAAGAAAAGGGCAATGGGGGAAGAATCAGCGATTGAAAAACCATCCCCAGTGAAACTGCCGGCCCAAAGCATAAACCACTGGTTGCCACCATCAACTGCAAGCAGTGGTCAGGGAACACTCTAAGGTCAACAAAAACTGGGCTGTGGAACTTAAAGTTGACTAGAGAGAAAGCACAACAGTGCAAGGAATTACTCAGGGTTTTATCACCTCAAGAAGAAGAGGAAAGAGGTGGAGTTGAAAAACAATGGCAGCACCTCAAAACAGCATGTGTAAGGGCTACAGAACAGATATGCAGTCAAGCCAGGTATGGAAACAAAGTAATAAAGAAAGCTTGTGGTGGAATACAGAACTCCAGGAAGTCATCAAAAGAAAGAAGGCATGCAGGAAACAGTGGAAGATAGAAAAGACAGAACAGGCAAGAAAGGAATATTGGTTGACTAACAAAAAGGCTAAGAGAGGAGTTGCAATAGCAAAGAACAAGGCCCCAGTGGCACTCTACCAACTTCGGGAAAGGACTCAGTGGATGGCACAAAGAAACTCTATCAGGTTGCAAGGCAAAGACAGAAAGATAAAGAAGATAGTCAGACACCCTTCATAAAGGATGCCAGCAACAACCTGATCAGCAATCTGCAGGACATCAAAGGCAGATGGAAGGCATAATTCCAGCAGCTTCTGAATGAAGAAAACCTCACAGATTCTGTACTACTCCAGACACAGTCTACAGAGAGAAGAGGAGGAGTCCATCCTAGAGGAAGTAAGCCGAGCACAAAGGAAAATGAAGTCAGGGAAAGCAGCAGGTTCCGATGAGGTCACAGCAGAGATGGTCAAGATGTTGGGTTTTATAGTGGAGAAATGGCTCCTGAGGGTACTCATAGCAGTATGAAGAGAAAGACATATCTCAAATGACTGGAGAATAAGCATACTATTACCAATGTTCTATAACAATCAGGACATTTACAACTGTGGGCAATATAGACATATTAAACTCCTATCACACTGCATGACAATTCTGGAGAGGGTGATTGATAAACGAATACTCAGAGTAGTATAAAGTAAGATGAGAAACAAGCAGCTTGGATTCAGATCAGGATGCAGCACAACCAACCCAATGTTTGCAGTGAGACAGATAGTTGAGAAGACTTTCCTAGACTTAAAGAAAGCATATGACAAGATCCCAAGAAAGCTGATTTGGACAGTCCTGTGGTGGTTCAAATTCCCAGAAGCATTGGTAAAATTAGTGCAAGCTGTGTACAAGGGGGTCCCTATCAGATGATTGAGTTTTCAGAAACTCAAACTCCACATGTTCTTGACTATATGATCGAGTGTTTGAAAATTCAAAGCTTTTGAATGGAGATCATGGTTCAGCAAGGATCTGGAAATTTTCCCTTTTCCTCACTGTAGTGCGATCTTGGAGTTGGTGTATATAATTTACAGGGCATGGGGGGTGCAGGGGGCTCTCCCCCCTGCAAAAATGTAGATTTTTGTGTGTGTTTTATTTTTTTTTTTTGAAGTTCAGAATTTTGGAAACTCGATCTTATGGTCTCTTCGATATTTTTTCGAGTTTCCAAAAAGTCGATCATCTGACATAGCCCCATACAATGACCCAATGACTCAACTATGAACAATGTTTCATCTTACAGAGGGGTTCCCAGTGGGATTGTGCATCAGGGTTCAGTCCTGAGCCCACTGCTGTTCATACTGGTAATGGACTACATTAGCAAACAGGTCAGAGGGGACACATCAACAAAGCTGCTGTATGCAGAACATGTGACATTACAGACAGTCTTTGTGCAATAACTTAAGGAAAGGGTAGGGGAATGGAATGCAAAACTTAAGGCACATGGAATGAAACTGAGTACAGATAAGATGGTTGTAATGGCAGCAAATGGAAACAGAAAATCAGAATAAGCTGAAAATTGAGATAGAAGGGAAAATAGTGGACCAGATTAACAGCTTCAGGTATCTGTGAGGGGTTGTTGAGAAGGGAAGTCTGAATGAGGAGATCAAAGCTAGAATCAGAGTGACTGCAGCCAACTGGAAAAGAGTGTCATGGGTAGTGTAAGACTAAAGAATGCCAAAGTAGCTGAAATGTAAGGTGTACAAAACAGTGGTGCAACCAGTATTACTGTATGGTGCATAAACCTGGGCAGTAAAGGCAGAGCAGACGAGGAAGCTAGAGGTGATGGAGATGAAGTGTCTGATATGGATTGTAGGATGCACACAGTGGAACAGAAAAAGAAATGTGGGCATAAGAACAGAAGCCACAGTAGCTCGAATTGCAGAAAAGATCAAATACACTAGATTAGAGTGGTTCAGGCACATGTGCAGGAAAGCAGAACACAATCTGATGAAGATGATTTGGGACAGACAAGAAGAAGGCAGGAGGAAATGAGGGTGTCCAGCAAAGATGCGGATGGATTGTATGAGAGAAGATCTGTGACAGTCAGGCCTGAGTGTTAAAGAAGGTAGGAGAGTGGCATTGAATAGGGAAAGATGGCGACAAGTGACACGACACCCCGACTCTATGTAGAAAATGGGAATATGTGGGGTTGATGATGATGAAATGAGGAGGAAATAATGAAATGAAGCCAGTGGTCTCAACCCCCCTCCCCAAGCACCAGAAGTTATTGGAGTCTAGATGGCAGAGCCCACAAAGTCAAAATAGGGGACTCTATCTCAAATAGCAGACCCGTACTTCAGGGATCATTCTTGGGACCTCTGCTTTTTAGAATCTACTTCTCCAATGTGCAGGCAAAAAACAAAGGTCTGTGGCTGACCAAGTTTGTGGATGACTGCAAACTGGGGGCTGTCATTAACTCCCCAAATGATGTGGACATTCTCCAAGAGAGTCTCACCCAAACAAATGATTGGTGCCAAAGAAACGGCCTAAAACTCAATGCTAAAAAGTGCATCATTATCCCCTTCAGAGAAAATGATGTTCCCGCAAACTACCACATCAACAACAACATTCTAAGCATACAATCTGTAGTGAGGGACCTGGGCAGCAAGGTTGATAGCTGCCTAACATTTGACCATCATGTAGCCTTGATAGTATGTAAGACATACTATATGGCCCATGTCATAAGTAAGGACATTGCATCCAGGAAAAAAAGGTCATAGCCTACATGTAATCTTCCCTTATCAGGCCAATAATTGAGTATAACACCCCCTTCTATATGTACCTCACTAAGTACATGCAGCAGCTGGAGAGACCGCAGAGGTTCCTGACTAGAAGAGTCCAAGGTCTCAAAAACCTGTCCTGTGTGAATAAGCTAAAATCTCTGTCACTCTGCTCTGTCTCAAACAGACTACTCAGAGGTGACCTCTGTCAAGCATATAAAGCTATCTCTGACCCCGTCTTATTGGAAATGTTGCATATCCACAAATCAAACACCACACATGTAACTCACACTAGGGAACCTCAACCTGGCCTGCAACATCAATAGAACTTGCTGGTGGGACAGATTTGTGTCCCACAGGCTCCCTATCTGTGGAATAAGCTCCCTCTTCATGTTAAACAGAGTATCTGTCTGTCCCTGTTTAAGCATAACCTGGATAACTGGATGGGAAACAGAAAATTTACCCCGGGATTTCACCTGTGTCCCTGCTTGACAGGGGCAACATGTGCTGACTTGGGCATAAAATTTTGACTAGTTTATAAGGGTCTCAGGGCCAGTAGCTTAGTAACTTCCTATAACTTCCTTGGATCCTATGCTCTGACTTGCATTTTAGAGATTTTTTTTTCAAACCTTTGAGCCAAAGATGACCTGAACAAAAATTGTGGCTAAATAAATTAAGAAATTCATTTTTGTTATTCATTTTCTTCCTGTATTCTTTCACCTCTTCCTAAATGGCCAAGACTACAGAATAATAACTGCAGAAGGAATAACAGAATTAAGCTGATAGTCTAGAGGCTACTTGAACCTCAGAAGCCATGGGATTCAAGTCAATGTGAGGTACATTTTGGAGCTTTTCTCCAGCCTTTCATTACAATTATAGCCTGATTAAAGCCTTTGAATCTCTCCTATGTAATTATCTACAGTTAATTATCTTTATTTATTTATTTATTTCATTTCAAGTAGTTTATTTCAGTTTGACCAGAAGGCCTTTGATTACTGCTTTGCCATGCACACAAGTTTAGCTGCTTAGAATCTGATGTTCATTCTTCATTCCACATGCACATATATTTGCTTCTTTACATTTGTCAAAAGCAGCTCTTCAGAGCGCATGGTTACTTACTTTTAGCTTTTTTTGCCAAGAGTCATGAAACTGACCCAACATACTTTACTAAAAACACATCTAGTAGAAAAATTCAAAGTGAATACACTTTTAGATCACATTTAAACAATTTAGCATGTTGCAATCAAAAAGCATGTCTTTTCATTTTAGCACCATCACCAGAAGAGTGTCATTTTTTCTTGTGTTTTTACGCTTCTCCACACATTCTGAATCATACTCTAGCATGATAACCATTGTCAGATGGTGCCATTATCCACAGGCATCCATGATACACTCGCTACCTTGGTTAGGACCATATCTAGAATGTTGTTGTTTGATTCCATTCCACACTACTGGGTTAAACCCAGCATAGTCCAAAAACGTAGTCAATTCCTGTTCCCTCATTGTACTGGAGCATGGAAATTCCCAGTCTGCATTTAGCAGATTCAGATACTCCTAAGTATTGCCCATCACCTTCCTCTTCTTATTCCACTCGTTTATCTTCTCCATTCATTCATCTTCATCCTTTGATGTATGCACAAAATTACAACACCTATTGATCCACCAGCTCTCTGCCCTTCCTGTATCTTAACTGCCTTATAATATTTAAATCTACTTCTCTTTTCCCCTCAGGGTAAAAAATATATATTGTGGATTTTCTTGGTAAGACTTAGAATATATCCAAATGTGGATGACTAATAATTAGCTGAAACTTAACACCTCCAAGAAAGTGGCCCTAGCTCTTTGCACCATTCTAAGGAACTCCAACTCTCCAACTTGGAAACTCACCCTCATTAATGCTGATAATAAGTTGGAATTTGTGTTTAAAGTGAGAAGTTTTGGTGAGGTTTTACAAGGCAGTCACTCAGAGACCAGGTGTCCACTATTGTCTAGAGACCAGGTGTCCACTATTGTCTAGTCATCATGCTATATTAAAAAAAACATTGCCTTTAGCAACCAATTTCTCATTTTCCAGAATATTTATGTTGTTTCACATGTCTCAGTCTCTTCCCATTTAAACTAAAGCAATTATCTGTACCCAGGGCTTCATCAGACTAATGCTGACCATTTTGCAGCTGGTGCAGAATTCTGCAGCCCAGTTACTCACAGGCGCTTCTCATTATCTTCCATGTCAAAATCCTACCATCATTAAAATGTAGTATCAGTATTACTAGCACAACATAATTCGAGGCTTCCCTGTTTGAAGAAGCTTCTGGTTTTATGTAATGCTGTGAAACCCCTATTAACCTCATTATTGTGGTTGTAGGGGGTTGCTAGTGTGTATTTGGAGACTGCAAGTGCCATTTCCTTTTGTTATAAAGTGTCCCATCTCTAAAACCTCTTTCTGTAGTATATAAAGGACTGCGCCATATCAGCTGGTTTTAAAAGGTCCCTAAAGATCCATTTATTCAATCTAGTTTATGATTCATACAATTAAAAAGTGCTTCTCCATGATGAAAAATCAGTCAGAATATCCTGTCTTTCTTCTCCACCTAACCTTGTTCTATATATCTCCAATTCATTCCTTCTTACAAACTATACTCTATTAATATAGCTAGTCCAATATTTACATACGGTCATAGGTGTTTATTAGGCTAATGACCAGAAGGGCATTTTTAAGCCTAGCCATGCATCCCAAATCTCTGACAAGTTCTGGTACCCTTGATAACTGTAAGCAGGGGTTTGGGAATGAAATATTTATAGGCAGGTGCTTGGGAGATGAAAAATTTGCAAGCAGCGGCCTGAGAGATGAATCATTTACAGGCTGCCTATGTCAAATAGAGACATAGTTGCCAACTTTCAGTTCCCCATCCAATTGTCCAAGTTACACTTGAATTTGGTTCGGAGAAACTCTGCTTTACATGGATAATATGCCTGTTCCAGAGAAGGGGTAGTCTTTGGGACACATATCTGCCTATTTATATCACAGGCAAAGATTAACCCCTGGATTCATAAAGCTTGCGCCATGTGCAGGCATAGCGTCGGCGTTCTAACACCAAATATGGCCGCCAAGCTATCCAGTTATGAGCTGTTCCCATGTGCACTACCTGCGTACGCTACACCCACACAACTCCCAGACCCTGTATGCTAATTACCCCATGTGCAGCAGTGTAGTATGCAAATGAAGGTATGTAGCTATCCAGGAAGTGGTGCAGGTGTAGTGTAAGCATGTGGTAATGTAAACCATAGAAAACGGTTTACATTTTTGCAAACATAAAATCTGAGCCATGACAGCCGATCAAACACATGTATTATATTGAAAATCCAAGCAGCAAAGGTATGGCTCCAGTGTAAACAGTCACTAATTCCAGAAGGTATGTAGTTCCAAAGAATAAAAGGCAGAGAAGATAGTCTTTGAGCTCAGCTTTAATGACACTAGCGCTTTCACATACAGCTTCATCAGGTGTTTAACATTTGCTGACATAAACCACCTATATATACCCATTCAAAACATCATGTGATCAAAAAGCAATTCAAATTTAAAGTAACAGCACATTTAAAATATATGAATACCATAGTTAAAAATACAAATATAAAAACATAGTACATATCACTTGCGTAAAAGTCTCTTATGTAATATAGGTCTTATAGGGACTTGGTCATTAAAACCATGACCATGATTCGCCCTAAGTCTGACTATCCAAGTAGCCTCCAACTCTTCCGTTCTGGACCTAATATCCCCACGTCTCACATTATCATATGTCCTATCTAAAACTAAAAATTTAAAAGTATGTAATTCATTTGGATTCACTACATGTTTAGCAAGGGCATTAATAAGGTTCTTTTTCTTAATATTATATAGGTGCTCTCTAATTCTTTATTTTAATGAGCGATCAGTTTTACCTACATAATATTTATTACATAATGTACATATAGCAAGATATACCACATGCATAGTATTGCATGTTGCACCGACCTTAATATAAAAATTCTTGGTTGTATCTGGATGTTTAAAAACTATATCTGGGCAAACATAAGTACAATAATTACAGCTGCCACAAGGCTTAGTTCCAGGGACACTAGCTACTGGATTTTTAGATATGTTATAACATAATCTTTTCTTAAGTGAATTCTTATTCTTAAAAGAAAATTGTGGTCTCACACCCCCAATTGTCTTAATATGTTCATCAGTTGTTAAAATATTCCAATGAGAATTGATGACATCTATATACTTAGCTATGTCCCTAGTATAATGTAAGGACATTCTAAGTTTATTATTCACTACTTTTCTAGTCCTTGGTCTGCTCTCAGAGAAGAAAGGTTTAGCTGTAGTAGACCTTAATGTATCCACTACACCAGAGGTATGTTGAATCAAATGTTGTTCATATCCTCTTTCAAATAATTAATTCTCAGTTTGAGTCCTAAATTTCTGATAGTCTTCATCATTAACATTTAGTCTTGATGCTCTAAAATATTGATTCTTAGCTACATTTCTAAAAATAAAATTAGGATGCATGCTACATCTATTAAGTAGCTGATTAGCATGACATTCTTTCCTATACAAACTACTAATCAATTTACCACTAACATCTCTAGAAATATATACATCCAAGAAATTTATACCTATGGTAGAGAAATTCAAAGTAAAATGCAAAAAGTTAGATGATGTATTAATATACTCCATAAATTCAAACAATATTTCTTCACTTCCTCTCCATAGGATAAACAAATCATCTACAAATCTTTTATAAAAGGAGATACAAGCAGTGAAGGGACCATTTACTATATATTTGGTTTCCCATATACTCATCACAGCATTTGCATAACTGTTGGAGCAAGAGCTCCCCATAGCAACACCATTTCGTTGCCAATATATTTTCTGGTCATACACAAATATATTATTACATAACACAAGACTCAATAGAGTCTGTAATAAATATATATCCTTTTCATTAAAGTCTCCCATCATATTCAATAATTGTACTACATACTCAATACCTATGTCATTTGGTATGACAGTAAAGAGAGATGTTACATCTAAAGTAACAAATATGAACTTATCCAAGGAAGTAATATCTCTTGAGTAATTATACAATTCACTTAAAAATTGTTCTGTGTCTCTTAATGTTATACAAGATTTATTCATTATCGGTTTAATACGCTTATCAATATATATAGACAATGACTCAGTACACCAATTATTACCAGCAACTATTGGTCTCATAGGAGGCCTAGTATGATTTTTGTGTATTTTAGGCAGTCCTTGTATAACTGGAGTAGTGGGATTAGATATATAAAAATATTTAGCCAGATCTTGGTCAATAACAGAAATATATTGTAGCCATTTAATAGTATTTTGGACAGTCTGTATCATAGAATCAACTCTAGCTGTTGTAATATTTTCATAAAAATTAGCATCAGATAACATATCTTGTATTGCTCTATCATAATCAGATCTATCCATTAACACTATCTGACCGCCTTTATCAGTGAGTCTGATAACCAAATTTTCATTATTTTGTAATGTTATCAAGGCTCCATGTTCTTCCTTAGTTAAATTGTAATTCCTATATAGTTTGTTGTTGATGTTTCGCTTATTATACACTTCATACATACTAGAGATGCACAGTTGCTCAAATGCATTAATTAAAGAATTCTGCTTAGGAATGAACAAGCTAGGTCTTCTAAAAGAGTTATCAGACATCACATGAGTATCATTGTACATATTTCTAAGTGTAAGATTGCGTGTAAACATTTTAATGTCAAAAACAGTATCAGATATTTGCATGTCCACAGTGGGAATAAACATTAAACCTTTGCTCAACACACTCATTTCATCTTTAGTTAAACTATGAGCAGATAAATTAACAATCAACGTTTCACTTGTTGAAATGCTTTCTTTATCGTTAAAGGGCTTGTAGAAGCGTCGCCCAATTTGTGTTTGTATCTCGTGGCACTTCTGCCTCTCTGTTGTAACTTTTGTTGTCCTTGTCTCACTCGACTTATAGATCTCTCCCTCACTGGGAGAGGAAAACTGAGTCCCATATTTTTTGTGGCTAGTAAAAAATTACTTCTATCAAAGTTCAAGACATTTCCCTGCCCACAGGGTGATACCAGTGGAGGAAAAGCCGCATCAGCGGTTTTATGTACTTCTGCCGTTGTAACAAGTGTTTTTCTATTAGTACCCTTGTCGACTACTGCTCCTGGAGCATTGGATATAACATTAGTAGAAGACTGTACATTTATAACATCAGAAAAAAGTTTACCAGCTTGCAACTCTTGATTTGAAATCTCCGACAGTTCTCCAGCTTCATGCTGCGTGATGTTAGTGCGTCATGGTTGGAGCGTGCTATGTGATTGGTCATCAGTATTACGTGGCCAAGTAAAGATGTTACCCATTGAAAAATCCTTACAGTCCCGAACAATTTTATTCATTTTAATCTGAATTAATTTTCTGCCATAGGCAAGAACATTGTCCAAGGTATCATTCATAGGTTTATTTAGAACAGTTGAGCGATACTTGGAACAAAGCGCTAGGTATCGACTCTGAATACCATCCAGCAATTTGTTCTCTTGCCTACTCACTGAGGCAGTTAGTAACTTCAAATAACCCATGCTAGTTGAAAGATTCAGCTGTTGCCACTCTGATAACAGAGTGGAGTCACAGTCAATTTGTGCAGGCATTTTCAAAATCCTCAGACCACGAGGTATAATTTGTTCTTGCAAACAAAGTTGTAAATGGAATTTTTCATATTGCACTCTTTTAAGTTTACACAAATCCTTCTCTAGAAGTAATAAGTCACTTTTCAGTGCCAAAAAATCAAAGGAAGCATCTACTTCCCCTGAAGTAGGTGTAAAATCAGTCATGAGAGGATTCACTTTTTCAACAATTCTAGAGATGAAAGTATGAACATTCACCTCAGACCAGAGTAATTGTTCATTAGTTTCCTCAACTTCAGAAATTTCAGAGATTTCAGAGATTTCATTACTTGCAGCCATAGTCAAGTAGTTGTTTGGTGTAACAAAAGCACACAGCAATAAAAACAACAAAGTCACCAAACAAACAGCTTTTGCCTCTGCTGAAAAAATACAATCCAAATGAAAATCCAAGCAGCAAAGGTATGGCTCCAGTGTAAACAGTCACTAATTCCAGAAGGTATGTAGTTCCAAAGAATAAAAGGCAGAGAAGATAGTCTTTAGTTTTAGATAGGACATATGTTAATGTGAGACGTGGGGATATTAGGTCCAGAATGGAAGAGTTGGAGGCTACTTGGATAGTCAGACTTAGGGCGAATCATGGTCATGGTCTTAATGACCACGTCCCTATAAGACCTATATTACATAAGCGACCTTTACGCAAGTGATATGTACTATGTTTTTATATTTGTATTTTTAACTATGGTATTCATATATTTTAAATGTGCTGTTACTTTAAATTTGAATTGCTTTTTGATCACATGATGTTTTGAATGGGTATATATAGGTGGTTTATGTCAGCAAATGTTAAACACCTGATGAAGCTGTATGTGAAAGCGCTAGTGTCATTAAAGCTGAGCTCAAAGACTATCTTCTCTGCCTTTTATTCTTTGGAACTACATACCTTCTGGAATTAGTGACTGTTTACACTGGAGCCATACCTTTGCTGCTTGGATTTTCATTTGGATTGTATTTTTTCAGCAGAGGCAAAAGCTGTTTGTTTGGTGACTTTGTTGTTTTTATTGCTGTGTGCTTTTGTTACACCAAACAACTACTTGACTATGGCTGCAAGTAATGAAATCTCTGAAATCTCTGACATTTCTGAAGTTGAGGAAACTAATGAACAATTACTCTGGTCTGAGGTGAATGTTCATACTTTCATCTCTAGAATTGTTGAAAAAGTGAATCCTCTCATGACTGATTTTACACCTACTTCAGGGGAAGTAGAAGCTTCCTTTGATTTTTTGGCACTGAAAAGTGACTTATTACTTCTAGAGAAGGATTTGTGTAAACTTAAAAGAGTGCAATATGAAAAATTCCATTTACAACTTTGTTTGCAAGAACAAATTATACCTCGTGGTCTGAGGATTTTGAAAATGCCTGCACAAATTGACTGTGACTCCACTCTGTTAGAGTGGCAACAGCTGAATATTTCAACTAGCATGAGTTATTTGAAGTTACTAACTGCCTCAGTGAGTAGGCAAGAGAACAAATTGCTGGATGGCATTCAGAGTCGATACCTAGCGCTTTGTTCCAAGTATCGCTCAACTGTTCTAAATAAACCTATGAATGATACCTTGGACAATGTTCTTGCCTATGGCAGAAAATTAATTCAGACTAAAATGAATAAAATTGTTCGGGACCATAAGGATTTTTCAGTGGGTAACATCTTTACTTGGCCATGTGATACTGATGACCAATCACGTAGCACGCTCCAACCACGACGCACTAACAACACGCAGCAGGAAGCTGGAGAACTGTCGGAGATTTCAAATCAAGAGTTACAAGTTGGTAAACTTTTTTCTGATGTTATAAATGTACAGTCTTCTACTAATGTTATATCCAATGCTCCAGGAGCAGTAGTTGACAAGGGTACTAATAGAAAAACACTTGTTACAATGGCGGAAGTACATAAAACCGCTGATGCGGCTTTTCCTCCAATGGTATCACCCTGTGAGCAGGGAAATGTCTTGAACTTTGATAGAAGTAATTTTTTACTAGCCACAAAAAATATGGGACTCAGTTTTCCTCTCCCAGTGAGGGAAAGATCTATAAGTCGAGTGAGACAGGGACAACAAAAGTTACAACAGAGAGGCAGAAGTGCCACGAGATACAAACGCAAATTGGGCGACACTTCTACAAGCCCTTTAATGATAAAGAAAGCGTTTCAACAAGTGAAACGTTGATTGTTAATTTATCTGCTCATAGTTTAACTAAAGATGAAATGAGTGTGTTGAGCAAAGGTTTAATGTTTATTCCCACTGTGGACATGCAAATATCTGATATTGTTTTTGACATTAAAATGTTTACACGCAATCTTACACTTAGAAATATGTACAATGATACTCAGGTGATGTCTAATAACTCTTTTAGAAGACCTAGCTTGTTCATTCCTAAGCAGAATTCTTTAATTAATGCATTTGAGCAACTGTGCATCTCTGGCATGTATGAAGTGTATAATAAGCGAAACATCAACAGCAAACTATATAGGAATTACAATTTAACTAAGGAAGAACATGGAGCCTTGATAACATTACAAAATAATGAAAATTTGGTTATCAGACCCGCTGATAAAGGCAGTCAGATAGTGTTAATGGATAGATCTGATTATGATAGAGCAATACAAGATATGTTATCTGATGCTAATTTTTATGAAAATATTACAACAGCTAGAGTTGATTCTATGATACAGACTGTCCAAAATACTATTAAATGGCTACAATATACTTCTGTTATTGACCAAGATCTGGCTAAATATTTTTATATATCTAGTCCCACTATTCCAGTTTTACAAGGACTGCCTAAAATACACAAAAATCATACTAGGCCTCCTATGAGACCAATAGTTGCTGGTAATAATTGGTGTACTGAGTCATTGTCTATATATATTGATAAGCGTATTAAACCGATAATGAATAAATCTTGTATAATATTAAGAGACACAGAACAATTTTTAAGTGAATTGCATAATTACTCGAGAGATACTACTTCCTTGGATAAGTTCATATTTGTTACTTTAGATGTAACATCTCTCTTTACTGTCATACCAAATGACATAGGTATTGAGTATGTAGTACAATTATTGAATATGATGGGAGACTTTAATGAAAAGGATATATATTTATTACAGACTCTATTGAGTCTTGTATTACGTAATAATATATTTGTGTATGACCAGAAAATATATTGGCAACGAAATGGTGTTGCTATGGGGAGCTTTTGCTCCAACAGTTATGTAAATGCTGTGATGAGTATATGGGAAACCAAATATATAGTAAATGGTCCCTTCACTGCTTGTATCTCCTTTTATAAAAGATTTGTAGATGATTTGTTTATCCTATGGAGAGGAAGTGAAGAAATATTGTTTGAATTTATGGAGTATATTAATACATCATCTAACTTTTTGCATTTTACTTTGAATTTCTCTACCATAGGTATAAATTTCTTGGATGTATATATTTCTAGAGATGTTAGTGGTAAATTGATTAGTAGTTTGTATAGGAAAGAATGTCATGCTAATCAGCTACTTAATAGATGTAGCATGCATCCTAATTTTGTTTTTAGAAATGTAGCTAAGAATCAATTTTTAGAGCATAAAGACTAAATGTTAACGACGAAGACTATCAGAAATTTAGGACTCAAACTGAGAATGAATTATTTGAAAGAGGATATGAACAACATTTGATTCAACATACCTCTGGTGTAGTGGATACATTAAGGTCTACTACAGCTAAACCTTACTTCTCTGAGAGCAGACCAAGGACTAGAAAAGTAGTGAATAATAAACTTAGAGTGTCCTTACATTATACTAGGGACATAGCTAAGTATATAGATGTCATCAATTCTCATTGGAATATTTTTACAACTGATGAACATATTAAGACAACTGTGGGTGTGAGACCACAATTTTCTTTTAAGAATAAGAATTCACTTAAGAAAAGATTATGTTATAACATATCTAAAAATCCAGTAGCTAGTGTCCCTGGAACTAAGCCTTGTGGCAGCTGTAATTATTGTACTTATGTTTGCACAGATATAGTTTTTAAACATCCAGATACAACCAAGAATTTTTATATTAAGGTCGGTGCAACATGCAATACTATGCATGTGGTATATCTTGCTATATGTACATTATGTAATAAATATTATGTAGGTAAAACTGATCGCTCATTAAAAGAAAGAATTAGAGAGCACCTATATAATATTAAGAAAAAGAACCTTATTAATGCACTTGCTAAACATGTAGTGAATACAAATGAATTGCATACTTTTAAATTTTTTGTTTTAGATAGGACATATGATAATGTGAGACGTGGGGATATTGGGTCCAGAATGGAAGAGTTGGAGACTACTTGGATAGTCAGACTTAGGGCAAATCATGGTCATGGTCTTAATGACCACATCCCTATAAGACCTATATTACATAAGAGACCTTTACGCAAGTGATATGTACTATGTTTTTATATTTGTATTTTTAACTATGGTATTCATATATTTTAAATGTGCTGTTACTTTAAATTTGAATTGCTTTTTGATCACATGATGTTTTGAATGGGTATATATAGGTGGTTTATGACAGCAAATGTTAAACACCTGATGAAGCTGTATGTGAAAGCGCTAGTGTCATTAAAGCTGAGCTCAAAGACTATCTTCTCTGCCTTTTATTCTTTGGAACTACATACCTTCTGGAATTAGTGACTGTTTACACTGGAGCCATACCTTTGCTGCTTGGATTTTCATTTGGATTGTATTTTTTCAGCAGAGGCAAAAGCTGTTTGTTTTGTGACTTTGTTGTTTTTATTACATGTATTATGTTGTTAATATATGCCAATGGCTAAATATATAGCCATTGGCATAAAAGAAATGTACAAAATATAAAATTAACATTTAATATATATAGTCGCACTATAATGATGTGGAAGTGCAGGGCAGCAGCGCACAAAGGGGATCGCAAGGAAAATATAAAAATATAGAATAAAACTGCAATGTAACACATATCATGATTTCCCCATAATAGTCAATGGCAGGCATGCTACACCACACTATGGCGCAAGGGGTGCTAAGGGGCTGTGACAGTGTTATGCGCGGTAGCTAGGAATTAGTAGGCAATGCCACGCAAATGAGAGGAGTAATAGTGAATCACAATTTCCCTGCTGGTGTAAGGATGCATCTCACAGCATAGCGTTATAACACCTAGGTGTGCCCTTGAGATAAAGATGACATCAAGAGAGGGGTGTGTCGCCATTGCTGTAAGCACACTGGAGCATTGCTAAACTGGTTTGCCCCCAGCTAGGCAAAGCTGCAGGATAGGGGTGTGTTGAAGTGGCCATAGCTTTGCTTAGCTGAGAGTACACAAGGTAACCAAGTATGCATGTGAACGGAGATGAAAACACGCATAAACCCGGTAAATGAGTTTGAGCGGCGCGCACTGCAGCTGAAACAGGAAGGATATAGGAAAGAAATATGAAATGCTGCAGAAGAGAAATTGGAGTACAAATGACTAATTAACACCTAGGAGACTACAGTGGGCCATTGACAACAGCTAACAAGGCTGCAAGCAGCTACCTGCAGAACAGGAAAGGGGAGGGGCTGTACTGCAAAGAAAACAGTAAAGTGTCAAAGCAAAACAAAGCCGATTTGCAGCATATATCAGCTACAAGACACATTTTGCCATGAGTGGGTAGGGAAAGTACAAAACAAGAAAGACGGCAGGTGGATGCATGCCTGATAATGGGAGGGGATCCAGGTTTAAAAGTGAATTAAAGGGCAACAGATTAATCAAGGCAGTCAAGCATAACACCACAGTAAGGGACCCACACTTGCAGTACTCATTGTAAAACCCATAATTAAGACACTCTGTAGCTGGAATAGCTCATACACACCCAATGACATCAGCAGCATCCATAGCACAATAGTATAAAGTGTGAAAGCACCTCACACACATTTGTGTATTCCCATACACTCTGCACCAGTGATGTATACAGACTGGGAACTTTTAGTATGTACATGTTAGGGGCTACCATAGCTTTGATTCACCAGCATGTGTTGAAGACTGAAGGGGGTGTGGAGGATGATGCACATGGCCACCTCAGGCACAAGAGGAGGAGGAGAGTGTTCAGACCCAGGCTAACCTGCCAGGCGCTACATGATCTGAAGATAGTAGAGCATTACAGGGTGGACAGAGACATCCTACAGCAACATGTGGAGCTGTGCTGGCCTAACAGGACTAACAGTACCTGCATACTACAATCATAGACAATAATCTCAAATTTGACCTACAGGTCAACAAAACCATACAGACCATCAATAAGAAGCTTGGATCACTGTATAGAAACAAGACATTTTTAACCCCACTGGCTAGGACTGCAATCGCCCGATCACACCTACTCTCTACTCTTTTATATGCCTCGCCTGTACTCTAAAACCTCAACAAATCCAAACTAGGTAAGCTGCCCATAGCTACAATCATATTGCCAGATTTGCCACTGGCTCTATCTATAGAACCCACCACTGCCAGAACCTTAAACAACTAGAGTGGCTAGAACTGCCCAGCTTAATTCAATTCAATCAACTCTTAATAGCGCACAAAATTTTGTACCACCCTGAGGATACCCCCTCACTTAAAAATATTATTAAGCCATATAGCAACCTAAGATCCCTACGGTCAGCTGATAAACTACTGGTCCAAACCCACAAAGCTAATAACTCTGCTGGTGAATCCCTGTTTGCCAACTTCACTGGCAAAACCTGGAATTTGTTGCCAAACTATATAACCCTACAATCCTCCAAAAGTCTCTTAAAAAAAACCTCCAACAGTATCTCAAAGTGAATTGGCTATGCCCATGTACCAACCCTGATTAAGTTATAAACTAAAAGCATATTCTGCAATTATCATAACTTGTAACTACATCACCAAGCTCTGCTTCCAATCTGATGTCTTTTACTTACTTTTTCTGTCCATGAGAATTGTGAGTCCCTACTAGGGAACACTACTAACCCATTGTATATAATCACTTTGTTTTTATAATTGTTTGCTAACTTCTGTGTAATCTATGTAAATTTGTCTATGTGGAGCTTTTCTCCCTGGGCCTTCGCTGAAAATGGACATGCATCCAGTCGGACTATCCCGGTAAACAAATGTAAAATAAAATAAATAAATAAAATATACAGGAAGCATTTAACAGTGCCTTAATGAATCAGCCTGCAATTACCATAGCATTAGTCCACTAAGGGATAGGTGTTCACATAGGAAAAGAACACCCACACACACATAGAAGTTGTATAAAAAGGGTTCCTACACACCTGCATGTGCTATGTACACCCACCAACATCTACCCCACAACCAAAATAATTACATCAATACATACTGTTGTACCATAACCAATTATTCAACTATTATACAATATCTACTGAAACCTTAACATACCTGGACACAGACATACTAACATGGCCCTATGTGAAATAGTTGCTGTTATACAATTGAACAACTGCTGATGTTACAGGGTTTGTATGAACTAATCCTGTTTCAGAGGGTTGAAAGGTTCATACAACAGGAAGTGTTACCGAGTACTGATTATCAGCACAGTATGATACACATTAACACCAAACTAAATATGTCTGGTAAGCACACTGTAAACCCCCTAACATTATATGCATAGCTATGCAGCCTTGAGCTGGTCAAACATCCTGGCCAGACTGAAACATATGCAGAAGTATTAGGTACAGACAAACCCTGCACAAGTAGCAATGTTCAGAAATATAACAGCAGTACTCACATTTAGACCAAATCCTCTAGGCATTACACACAATATATTACTGTTCGTCTCCATACAGCTGTTGCAATAGATTTCAAACAACACTTCCAGGCTGTATTCCTCACAAGTAAGGCAAAGGAACAACGCCCAAGTGGAGTACTCAGTTATACTCCACTGTTGCCATGGTATTGGCTAATGCAGTAGCAGCCCAGCTGATGTGCATGTAATTAGCTACTTAGGAAAACCAATTGGTTATCGGGATAGCACGTTACTGATCTGTAACTATAAAAGGTTGCCTTGTCACACATTCAAACCATCTGTATCTACCTGTAGGACAGTACAAAACACTGAAAGACAAACCGAAAATGAGTATTATACTAGTCAATAACACCTCCAATTACAAAGAAGGTATGTATAACATGTAGTATGTCTGTCTATGTAGTATCTGTTCTATAAGAATTACAGAGTAATCAGTGCATAGGTTCATAGGTTCATAGGTAGATACTAGGCTATCTGCCCTAGGGCATTTATAAGCCTAGCCAGAGTGTATTTGGCTTCCACCTCCCTATTAGATTAGCCTACTGTGCCTCTGTAAAGTAGGTCACAGAAGCTACCCTTTTAAGATTAGTTTACTGTGCCTCTGTCTAGTAGGGACACAGAAGAGATCCCAGGGGTGAATTTGTGATTTCCCATCCACGCGTCCAAATTTCGCTTGAAGAGGGTCAGCAAGGGGCTATGTCTAACATGAATTGGGATTCTATTCCAGAGTGAGGGGAGCCTCTGGGAAATGAATCTGTCCCTCCAGCATGTCCTATTTATTTTTGTGCTGGGGTTTAGGTCCCTGGAGCGTGTAGCTCTAAGAGACTTGTATTTTTTGAGGTGGAGCATGTCCATTAATTCTGGGTTTGACATGGCTTTGTATGTCAGGCATAGATCGCCTCTGAGTAGGCGATAAGCAACTGAGTAGAGCTGGAGTTTCTTTAGTCGAGCTGCATAGGACATCTGATTGTAGCCCATGATCCTCTTGGTGAGGTACTTTTGGGGTCTCTCCAGTTGCTGCAAGTGTCGGGTAAGGTACATCACAAAAGGGGCATTGTATTCAATTATGGGCCTGATGAGTGATGAGTAGAGGGGCACAATGACCTCTTTTGATCTAGATGCGAACCATTTTGTGATAAGGTGGGCTATATAGAAGGTCTTTCTAACCACTTTGGCAATGTGATTATCAAAGGAGAGATTACTATGTATGTTGGTCCCCAAGTCTCTAATTACTTCTTCCGTACTTAATGGATTACCACCTATGTGGTAATTTGTGGGCACCTTGTTTTTCCCAAAGGGGATGACTATGCACTTTTTAGTATTTAGCTTGAGGCTGTGGCTCTGGCACCAAGCATCCGTCTCTGTGAAACCCTTTTGGAGGATGCTTGTGTCAGCTGGAGATTCGATTATGGCCCCCAGTTTGCAGTCATCTGCGAACTTTGTCAGCCATAATCCCCCTATGTTAGCCTGAACCTCAGAGAAGTATATACCAAACAAGAGAGGTCCCAGAACTGAGCCCTGTGGGACGCCACTTGTAACTGGTTTAGATTCGGACATGGCACCTGTGATTCTGACCATGTGGGTTTTATCTCTGAGCAGGTTTGCAACACATCTTGTGATATAGGGGTTGATATTTAAGCTGGTAAGCTTATTTATGATGCCTGAGTGGGGTATTGTGTCGAAGGCTTTTGTGAGGTCCAGGTAGGCTGTGTGGACTACCTTGCCCTCATCTATGGCTTTGGTAACTGTTTCAAAGAAATCAACTAGGTTTAAGAGGCGAGATCTGCCCTTAACAAAGCCGAATTGGGTAGGGTCCAGTGTCTGGAGGCTCCCAATGTCTTTGTTTATGAGTTCAATGATAATACGCTCCATAGCTTTACAGACCAGACTAGTCAGGCTTATGGGGCGATAGTTTCCGGGGTCTGTTGTGGCACCACCTTTGTGGAGTGGGACCACTGTAGCTGTACGCCATTCTTTGGGTACATATCCTGTAGTAAGGCTAAGTCTGAACAGTGACTTAATGTGAGGGTTCAGTTCTTCTTGGAGCTCATGTAAGACACAGCCTGGGACACTGTCCGGTCCCATAGATGCTGTGTTTTTTTGCTTTGGAGAGGGCAGCTTTCACCTGTGCATCTGTGATGTCAGGGAGTTTACATTCAGTTGGGATAGGCATTTGCTCCTTTGGGGGGGGGGGGGAGAAGTTTGCGCTGAATCTGTCTGCCAGGATGTTGGCTATGTCTGTAGGTTCAGTATATTTTGTACCGTTATGCAACAATTCAGAGCATATCTGGGAGTTACCGCCCATGTTCCTGACATAACTAAAGAAGGCCTTGTGATTATCTTTAGTGTCTAGGGCAATTTTTCTTTCAAAACTGGCCTTTGTTGATTTTATGAGGGATCAAAGTTTCTTACTAATACTGATAAGAGATGCCTTCCCTTTTTGGGATTTTGCTCTGTCATGTAGTAGCTTCCTCCTTCTGTTGTATAGCTTATTTATGGCCGGGGTCCACCAGACTGGTCTCCTGTTTTTGGAGGAGTGAGTCTTGGTTTTATTTGGGATAGCATGATCCATGCATTCCTGCAGGTGCTCATAGAATGCATTTGTAAAGTATTCTGCGGATTGGGCTGTATTATCCTCTGGCCCAGGGGCTTTGAAGGATTCCACCTCAGTCTTGAGAAATGCAAAGTTGGCTTTTGAGAAATTCTTTACAGTGATTTCCTTGGCTGAGGGTGGGGGCGGGATATGGATGTCCAGGGAAATTTGTTTATGGTCTGATCTTACCAATGAGGGGTTTACCTCTGGTGTGGAACATAGAGTCCCCATGTTGGTGATGACCAGGTCCAATATGTTGTTCCCTCTTGTGGGAGTGGTGACCAGTTGTTCCATTGTGTTAGAGTTTAAAAATTCAAGGAACCGTTGGGTGAGGCTCTTTGGGCTTGAGTAGTTTTCCCAGTCAATGTTTGGGTAGTTGAAGTCACCCAATAACATAGTGTTTGGAGAGACCTTCATATTCTCCAGTGTTCTCAGGAATGCCAAGTGGGGTTCCTGTAATAGGGAGGGTGTTCTGTAGAAGGCTACAAACTGAAAGGCAGTTTTGCCCGCTGTTAGTTGCACATGGATGGTTTCCGATGCTTCATGCAGTGCCACTAACCTGGAGGTGTAGGTATCGTTGATGAATATAGATACTCCCCCTCCTTTTGTGCTTCGGTCCGAGTTTTGGGGCTCAAATGCATGGTATGAGTTATAACCTGGTAGTGCTGGGGTGCTCTCAGGAGCCTTCAACCAGGTTTCTGTTACTGCACAGAAATCGATTTTCTCCATACTGAGGAGAGCCTCGAGTGCATGCATCTTGAGGTTTAGACTTCTGGCATTGAGTAGCATTACCTTTAGTTTTTTTATCCTTGGGTTGTCTATGGAGGTGGGTTTGTCCTTTGAGCCTTGCCTAAAAAAGGCACTATGGGGGTGGCAAGAACCTTGGCCAGTATACGAAAGCCTAAGGGTGACAGGTGCAAGCCGTCCCTAGCGAAGCAACGTGGCTTGTCGAGCATGTCATCCCAGGTTGACAGACACTGGATCCCCTTTGAATGACACCAATACTTTAACCAATTGTTGAAACTGATCATTTTGTCTTTATACTGTGGCATCATTCTTGGTGAGGGCAAGATGCTACTCAAGGTTAGGGTCATACCAGCCTGGGCTACATGGTCAGAGAGCTCCTCTATGTCTCTTTTCATGTGGTCCACGGAGGTACATCTCAGGTCATTCACACCAGCTTGGACAATGACGGAGTCATACTTGTACTTGCTTTGGAGTGACCTGAGTGCTTGCGTTATGTGGCGGATCCTGGCACCCAACAGGCAGCTTACAGTGACCTTCTCCTTGTTCAGTCTAGTGAGCGGGACGTCAGTGTGCCGGGCAATAGAGTCCCCTATAACAAGTGTATTTAGTGTGTTGTTTGGCCTTAAGGGCTGTGACTGTGAGGCACACTGATTTTGTGAGATATGTGATTCGTGAGTATTGTTGAGGGGTGGCTGTTGCTTGGATATCTGCTTAGGAGGTTTTTGCTGTTTAGGCAAATTTTTATTTAGAGCCTCCAAGTATGTTTTTGTGTGTTCATGTGTTGGGTATGCAGATGCAATAGGTCTGTGTGAGACTGGATTTGTAGTGTGGGTGGTTACCTTTTCCTCCTGACTGACTGTGCCAGTCTTGGGTTGAGAGAGCTCTGCCTCCAATTTGGCTGTGTAACTGCATCTCTCACATGTATTACAGTTTGTTGGAAGGAGGAGAGGGTGTTGGAAGGAGGAGAGGCATATAGTGGAAACAGCTATCTTGTAACGATGTATTGTTGAGCAGTAGTAATGCTTGTAGTATTCTATGTGTGTACTGCTGTAGGTCACAAGGCAAACTCCTCATACACCAAAAGGGATAATATGGGCTTGGAACTCACCAATTCGCTTCCAGCCACTGTCAGTGTCAGGATTGGTCCAACAAGTATGTGCTATAACAGGGGATAGTATATTTCGATATATTGTAACAGTCGACATATGTATGGGTGTATAAGTAAGATGAACATGTCAAAGGTGGGCTTACTGTGCAAATATGGTTTGCATTGTGGGATATTGTGCCAATAACTGTGTAATGTACAGTATTTTAGGAAGATCTGTATTTCATTCTACATAGCATTTCTGTTATGTTATGCAAACAGTAATTATGTCTATTGGCAATTACAATACTCAATAACAGGATACATATCACTTGTATTCATCTGACAGTTTAGCAGCATGATGGCAAAGATAATTGGAAGAGCTAGGTAACTATCCATGCACATAACACATGTAATATCCACCTCTCTAGTATCATTTGCAAGCAATAACAGCTGTGCATGTGTACATGTTATGCAAATGTGTAGTGACCCTTGTTACAGGGCTGGACCTCTCTAGTATTGTTTGCAAGCAGTAACAGCTGTGCATGTGTACATGTTATGCAAATGTGTAGTGACCCTTGTTACAGGGCTAGGCCAAATGGGTATGTGCACACCTACATAGAGTGGATATTGAGAGTAGAGACACACTGGTTGAACTACCAGGTTTGTGTAGCCTAACCTCTCATTATCAACCTAACAGCTGCTTGCGCATACTGTATGTAAGGTAGTGTACAGTACTGGTAATGAAACAGGTTGCATATCATCTTTAACTCCAGTGTAACATCTGCAGTAGGAGTGTAAGATGTAGGAGACTGCTGCTCATTTGTAATAGCCGCTTCATAGGTGATGGCTTACACTATCTGATTATATCCTGATCATGTTGATAGTGGCATCAGAGTCTATTAATGCATTACTCTGTTTGGGGAGTGGGTGTCTGTGCCCAACAGAGCTCATGGTCCTGGTGGAAATGTGAGTATATACCCAGAGAAGGAAACAGACCTGTAGATACTTGCATCATCTGTAATCAACTATCAGGATGTGATGTGCTCCTCAGAGGAGGATTGCTGCTAAAGGTAGCTACAATGTTTCCGTAATAGCCAGTGTTGTCACATCCATAACACAAATATTTACATGTGAGCATCACTGTCTAAAACATCTTCATAAGCAATAAGTAAACTAAATACAGTACTTGGTACTTGTAGTATTGAATGCTCATATAGGCATGTCCACTAGTCAGCTACTGGTGTTTACTAATGTCAGCTTTGTGTATGTGGCCATCCTGGGGGAATGTAATCTCTATGCCATGTACACTGCCAAACCCACCTAACACCACACCTCACACATTGTCTGGGATGCAGCTACAGGAGTAAGCTGGAAGGCAGTCCAGTCTACAGCTATGACTGGACTGGACAGTCATGAGGTGTAGGTTAACACATGCATCTCATCATCACAACCAACATATACCCTTACCAGAACACAGTAAGTAAGAACACCCACACACACTACCAGAAATCACATACATTCACAGATGCTTCTAAGTATCTGGCCAAACAAGTGACCTCCCAAGCTGGAAGAGACAGACAACAAAATACACAAACTGTATGACATAGTTTGCATAATTGTCCCACACCTCAAAACACATGTCTGGAAACATGCCCAACAGTACTCATTTGTGAATGCAAACTCTAGCACTATGTTACACACCAACCTATACGAGGGCATACATACTGTCAGCTGCCTGTCTGCCATGATTAGCCACATACCCATACACTCAGACCACCTTTTGAACTATACACATGGCTCTGGCATATTCCATGTTGTTGTGCAGGACCTGTGATGCAGTAGTCTGGACTGCATGGAAACACATGTAGGAACTGTCAGGTCTTGTCGCCCATGCAGGTATGTCCCAAGACCTGGGTAGCATTCTGCCATTGGCCAGAGTGATACTGCAGTAAAGGGACAAAAGGATTGTATTCCACAATTGTCTAATGTAGTGGTGCAAGTCAAAGGGTATCCAGTATCTGTCTGCCTGGGATAACATGGTTGACAGACTATGATGCTTTGCCAGACAGGGCCTGCACCTGTCACCCCTGGAAATCTGGATACTGCCTAGGACACATGCTTCCCCTATAGTGCCTTCATCATGCACAGTTCAAGTGAAGGTCCACTGCTGTTACAGGGACAGCCAAGCAATAAATTGCGGGTCTCACTACACAATTATACATGTCAGAAACACTATATGGACACACATATGTCAATCCCTAACATGGAGAACATATCTGTGCAGTGGCTGAGACATGTTTCAATGCTCCAGAGAGCACACCTGCATGACCATGTTATAACACATACCTCACCTCTTGCCCATTATCCTTTATTGGAACACACGGACTGCAGGTGTGTCCATATTCCTGAAGGATATGTACACCCCCAAGCTAGTTGTACTTGCATAACTTCAGATGCATTATGCTGAGCAACTACCTTTGTGCCAAAGTGGAATTCAAATTGCACCTTGCGACAGATCACCCACCATGCCGCAGATTTCCCAACTGTCATAATGTGCTGTAATGGGTAAGATTAGGTTTGAGACAGAAAAGCATAATAATGGCTACTCTCAACTATTCCATTATGAACTGGGAAGACTCCTCATGTACCAATGCCTACGCTCAATGCATGTTGGATTCCATCAACCCCAATGACCTGGATCACAATAGTCACACAAACAGGGCTAACAGTATGCTACACATAGACAGCCTCCAATGCCAATGTTATGCTTCCTAAGAGCAAAGTGGTGACTGTCATGGCACCCGTGCAGATGGACAATGCATGTGCAAATGCTGAATCCTATACAAATGAACCTTAAGCAGTCACATACATGCAGTGATTGTGCCAATGAAACAGAATCAAGATTCAACCAAACACAAACAAGAAGGCAAACTGGTGGTACCATGCTTTAAACTGTACCACAGAAGGTAGTAACTGTTGCAAGAGTGAACACACATGAGTGCAGGTGGTCCCTGGTCAGCCTCAGTAAGATGCAGATACACCATATAAAACCACACAAAGCTACTGTGAAACTAATCAGCCGCATATCATGAGGCCAACCACATGGCATTCTATAGCTGTGTCATTAATCGTAATGGCAACGACAAAGCCTGCAGTACTGCACAGCACTATGGCATGGGAAGTACTGCACCTACAGAAATAGCACCTGTTCATCCAGATAGGGTCTTGGAGAACTTAACCCACTCACACCCCCCCCCAACAGGTACACATAGTTATATATCCATGTACACTACAGAGCCCCTGTAATAACAACTATGCTAGGCTTAAAATGGCCCACAAGGGCAGTTAGCCTAGTACTAACCTATGAACCTAAGAACAAGCTTCACTCTTTAAAGCCATACACACAGCTTTCATGGGACCTGTCAACATCCCAGGGTATATTCTACACAAATGTAAGAATAATCAGCTCTCCACATACACATCATCTTCAATCATAGCTCCATGTCAGGCTGTGTACATACTGAATGGTGCACAGCAACAGTTATCACACCCCACAAAGGGGGAGACACCATTGATAATGGGAAATAGTGCACTGCTACCCTGCTGAGTCTGGTCTGTAAGGCCATGAACTGTGATCAACGTATTTGATGTACTCAGTACAGATGTAGATGACAGTAAAGTTGAGTCACACAGCATATCATGACCTTGCCAGGTCTTAGGACACCATCACCCATACTATGTTCCAGCTACACTCAGTAAACTAGGTGTATATTCCTATGTCACAGGAGTGGTTGGCAACTGGACTGCTGGCAGAACCAACACTACAGAAGGTGTCTGACTAATACATGCACATCAAACCAGTGCCAGCCACAGTAATACAGGGGTCATTCCTAGTACTCCCCCTCTTTGTTATCTATACCACACAGACTAATACAGAAGGCATCTGCCTATTGATGTTTGCAAATGACTATGAACTAGGAGCAATAGTGACTCAATGTGTGCTGCATTCAAAATACAAAAGGGCCTTTGTGTGTCAGATGTGTGTTGTGTGATGTATGGCCACAATCTGACAGCTAAGTATTGCATTGTCATCCCCTATGTTAAAAACCCTGTACCCATGAACTACCACCTAGGCAGCGGTCAACGTAATGGCAACTGTGTGTGTATGGGATGCAGCTGGACAGTAGTCTTTCCTTTGAAAGTTACTTCACCACACCAGTCAGGAAGTCATATGTGGCACCCCTAATCATAACAGGGTGCCATCCATGAATATAGAGAAAATTGTTCAAACATATTCAACACTCATGTGACCCATAATAGATCACATATTTCCTTTAAGCGTTATTGCCCATGAGTAGATGGCCTACACTGCCCTTCCCAATTCCTAGCTCCACTATGCAGCATGCAGCCTACCCTGAATAAAGCCATGTCCAACCCAGAGATGTTGGACATGCTACACTTATCACACCCTGATCCCAAATATACACATACTTCATGGACATCCACCTTTCTAGTACAAAGATCACAACATGCCTGACAGATCTCTGTCCCAAACACTTAACATACTCTTGCTATACTATGCATCCCTGTCCAGCAAAGCTGCACATCGCCCCTCTCTGTGACATGGTGTGAGGATCGCATGCCAAATATATCGGTAACCCTGTGGATCTGTTCTGTGGCACTGCTTGAACTGGCCACTGAAACTTACCTGTCTGTTGCCTACATCTAGGTAACCTGTCTGCCTAGGCTCATAAATGGCCCAGGGCATATAGTCTACTAGCTCACTATGACCATACATGCTATAGTTGATATCCTACTCTGCAAATACCATCAGGCTAACTATTGGCCCATGTATTTCACATGTGCAACACAGGCAGTACATGGCAGGATGCTCCACAGCTGTAATAGTGCCATGTAGATGTATATGGCAAAACACATACATGTAAAACATTCTGTGAGCAAGTCTTCAGGGTCACAGGTCACGTCCCTAAAGGCTATGTATGACTATATATATGACATATACACAGCAATAAGGTCAATTGCATTAACGTGAACACATCCAGGCATGTGCTAATAGGTAAAGACACCAGTACAGGCAAACAGACATGCCCATGTCAAGACAACATCCACATGGAGTATGAGCAATGTCATCACATGACACACACATATATGGTGATAACATCACATCACCAGTAAGTGTCAAATGTGTGCGACTTAACTTGTCAGTGGTGTTAGTGTCATGTAGATTTGCAAAGACATATTTGTAATCTTAATAAATGTGATACACATGTATGTTCAACTGTACTTCTGTACTTCTCTGTGAGTTACTGTGACCTGTCTCTATCATTATGTCTTCCAGGTATGCCGCGTAGCAGGCTGCCAGCATACACCCACTTGGAGGATGAGGTCCTCATCCCATACCTCCTTGACAACCATTCAACACTCTTCAGCCATGTGCCACAGAATGCACAGCAGCATGATGCCCTGTTAGAGGAACTCCGCAGGAGGGTAAATGATGTCGGTGGTCACAATTGCACCTATCAGCAGGTGCAACGACACTGCACCAACCTCATAAGATGGGCGAAACAGCATGCTAATGCAATTGCCAGGGAACAAGGTGAAACAGGTGGGGGGCCACTCACCCAGCCCCCACTCACACGTACCGAGGAGCTACTGGCCAACCTGGGGACACTTGCAGACCTCCGTCCACAAGCTTCAGCTGGTATTGTGGAGGTGGGTGTCTCTCAACCACCGAGCCTGGAGTTGCCTGGTAAGTCAGTACTGCACATATAGCACAACTATATTTCACATAGTTACATGTGTTACTGTAGAATATGTAATGTAACATCATATGCAAAGCATGTATGCACACATGCCACATACTATAGTCTGCTACTCTATGTATGCACAGATGTGCATACTACATAGTATAATGTATTGTACTGGCTTATGTGCTAACATTGCACCCTGTAGCTATCACACAGGTGTGGATAATGATCTTACTGCTGTGACACTCCTGTTTAGGTACCTTTGGCATTTTGCAGTGACAGCCTGTGTCAGGTGAGATTGTTGTTATTTACCAGGCTTGATAATGCACAGATCATATTAATTGCATGCTATCTGCCATAACACATGTACACATAATGTATGGTGGTCCTGTTAATAGACACTGGTCAGACCTGCAATGCATCACAGTGGTTACCCAAGTGAAACAATTAAAGACAATATGAAACACCCACACTAAACCTTCCAAACTGTCATTGCCAGATGTGTGGACAACTGTGACTACAATGGTGGAGGTGTGTTTCACTGTAGGGACAGGTACTACATATCAGCATTACACATGTTGGGAATACAAACAGTACTGTACAGAGAGCATAAGTGTGCACACACTCTAAATGTGTTGGAGCTGGAGTATGACCAGCCCACAGTATACACCCTTGTGGATTATACCCTTGCTATGAATGTCACACAATTTCATGTGCTATCTGACATGTCCATGACATGTAGTGGGCTGACTGCAACACTGCTCAACTATCCTGCAAAACATGATGTCTCATCCCATACATACCACCCTTTGTCTGCATAACCCTGTCCTCAGTGGAGCATATGACATCTATGGGTGTATGTCATGTGAGATAACACTGACATGTGAAATATATGGCCATCACAACCATTGGACAGAACATGTGTACACATGGCCATGGAGGATGGCCAGAGACATAAAGCAACACACACAGTAGAAGTGATGTACATGTGTGTACACCCTGTTGTACATTGGCTAGACACAATACAACTATGGCCTTTGTGTAATGGTGATATTGCAGATGTGAAACACTAAACATCATACAGGCCTGTGCACAACTTGTGTAGGCATAACATGAAACCACCACATAACATGTCTTGAACATCTTGAATGTGTCATGACATGAAAGCATTCACCTATACAGTATCCAAATACATACATGTGTTGCACAACATACACATACAACTACATCAGGACACAGATACAGTACATTCACTTTGCTGGTGTCAGACATCACTGTCATGCCTGCTCCTCATGTGTGTGAGGTATACAGATGGCATGTGGGACATAGAGTACTGCTAAGTTAGCCATGTGTGGGCATAGTTGCCAGGCATCAATAATATGGTTGCAGATGTGCAGGGGTGTCATCCGTATACCCTTCTATGACCTGTGTCACACATTCCACATTAGGGTTTAGTGTGTATACACCTCAGTGACGTGGGTCACATTCCACATTAGATATGTTTTGTATGTGAACACAGTCATGGCTATGAAATGTGTCAGTACCTCACACTGTATAGCAATAGTGAAGCCACATGATGCCCTGCAATCGTTATGCACATCAGCTCAATGTGTAGTATGTCACTGCATATTTGTAGGGCGGACAGACAACATTGTGTCAGCTGAAGGCCCATGTTAGTATAATACATCCCAGCATTGGGACGCCATTACCGTACTGTAGAGTGGAAAGGACACCATTGTGTTACACATGTATGCATGTCATTCAACACATCAGCAGAAGACATGTCATACTACATGTGATTGGCAAGGTCATACACCACACATCAGGCTGGTGTACTGTAAACCTGTGCTGGTCTGTGGTACCATTGCAAAGTAGGGACAGCCATGGCAAACATGTGTGTACAGCCACATGCACAATGTCTGTAGACTCAGCTCAGGGGTAGATGGAATAATGTTGAACAGACATGCACTGCTTTGGGGGAGATATGCAAGCCAGGGCTCAGGTAAACATAGTATTCAGTCGACATACCCTTCTGTTCATGTCCTCACACATAGGGGCAGTGGCCAACACAAAGCATTAGTGGCAGATGTACAAAGGTCAGCAATGGTCTGTTAACATGTGATGTATGTTGCACACACCATAGCAGTTTTGTGCCAAGGTGCATAGTGCATGCATTGTGTTGCAGGTATGGGGCATTAGCTACTAACACAAATGGTGCAATACAGGTATGTATGCTAACCACCACTATAATTGTGTAAGGTGCATGCAGTCTGCTATAACACATGCATGCTGTTGTGTGCAACTCAGGGATGTATGATAACTACCACTATAATTGTCTAGGCTGAATGCTATCTGCCATATCGCCTGCATGTTGCATTCCGTTGGGTGCCATAGCATGTGTCTGTGTGTGTCTGTGTGTGTCTGTGTGGTATAACTTGTAATGTACAGTTCTTGTCTTCCCCTCACAGGTGTTGATGTAGGTGCGTTGCCCTCCTGCAGTCCACCTGATGTTAGTGTCCCCACAGACTCTAGCAGTGATGATGAAAGTATGATTTAGGCACAGGCTGTGTTGTCAGGGGCTGAATCTGTGCCATTGGATGCCATTCCACCTGTATCCCCCTCATCCTTGCACACAGTTCCCCTGCCTACACATACCCCATCACCACTGGCAATAGAGGAAGGACAGTTGGCGGGTGGCAGCCTGGAACAGGGAAGTGTGGAGACTATGGAAGGTGTGCCTGCACACTATGATCCCAGTCAACTGACTGGTGATGTCCCACACAGGCATGTGCCCAGTGCTGCTCGTAAGAGGACCACTGGCCAACATGCCCCTGCGAGACAAAGCACATCAGTTGGAGTCACCAGACACATGTTTTGGGCTGTAATGGAGGCACATGCACATGCTGAATGGCACAACAGAGAAGGTCTGAGGCTTCAGAGGTCTGCTGTCCATTCATTAACTGACAACATCCAGGCAATTGCAAATGCTCACCATCATCTTGCAGATGTTTTGGATAGACGATTGGGTGACATGGTGGGAGTCCTTGACCATGGCATGTCAATCCTCGAGCATCGAATGTCTGTGCTGGAATATCTGGTGGGAGTGAGGCATCAGGCACGTGGACGTAGGTCAGCTAAGATCTACGTGAACATGCTACTGCACATGCCCGCTCCCATAGTGGTGGTAGCAGCAGCAGTGCAGCTGGTGCTGTGCAGTCCACACCAGGACACAGCAGGCCATGTGCACATGGTCCTGGATAGTCCCAACAAGGGCATGATTCCAGTGGACATGTGTCATCAGACAGTACCCAATCTGGCCATCTGCCTGGTAGTGCCCGTGCAACCCCTGGCAGGAGAGGGTCATGTGGCTGTGGCCGGACACCCTGAACTGTGAAACCTGCCTTGTACAGTCTGCAGCTGTCAATAATACCCCCGTGCAGGCCAGCAACATGCCAGACCTGTGTGCATGCCACACACACACACACACACACACACACACACACACACACACACACACACACACACACACACACCAGAAACAAATGTAGGTCACCTCAACACACACAAACTTAACATCTACACATGTTCAATGATATCACAGGCCCTAACACACACACACACATGATGTCATCCAATGGCACAGCCTAGGTCTCTGGCAAACAATATCACCCTGTGCATAGGATGATGCCTGTGCCACATCCCTGTCATCCATACCATCAGTGCAGGGATATGCTCATATGGTCTGATGCACAGGTTGAACATTCTAGGTAGACAATTGTAGATTAATATTGTTGAGTAGTGTTGACAGGCAGCAGACATACCATGTATTACAGTTTTAGAATGCATTTTGTATGTTTGACAGTATGTATCATGTGTAGCAACACTAACAGAATGTTGATCTTGATGTTCTGCCTTCCTCTTTCAGGTGTAGTTGCATGTGCCGGGAGATGTCAGTGTTTGTGGTTAGTGTCCCATATGTACATATTGACTACTCACAGGTCTGTATGACAATACCTGCATACACTTTGTAGCTTACACATCACATTTATAATCTTCCATATTTCAATTATGTTCTAATGATCCAAGAGCATGATAGCTATGTAGTAAGCTACTGTGTTCAGAGCCGTTACATCCATAGTGGGTGACATCCCAGGTATAGTTACCTGGAGCAGGGAGGAGGTAAAAGAGTGGAATAGTGGATGACAAGGGTAAAGGACAGTGGAAATAGTGGCTTCCCATTGGGAAGCAGTAATACCTGCTGCCATGACAGGATGCAAACACAGACACACCCACACACTCAGGGATTCACAGACACAGTAACACACACTCTGACACACACACACACACACACACACACACACACACACACACAGTTGCCGGCGTATGGATGAGAACCACTGCCTATGTGCAAATCATCATTAAAGTACTACACAATTACAAGATGCGCCACAGAGATTACTCATGTACAGGTAGTCGGAATGGTCTAAGATCGAGGACATCAACAGGGATACTACAGTGCAGTGAGTGTATGTGGGGGGGCTTCATCAGTAGGCTATGTAACACACACACACACACACACACACACACACACACACACACACACACACACACACACACACACTGTGGCATTCACAAAGATATACACTTATGTCACACACATACAGACACTTGTGTGAGGTTCAACCACCTGCCTATGCCTTTCTTTCTACACTTCACTCTGTACTGATGTCAACAACAGTGTTCAGGAAAGTGAAAAACATGTGGGATGTATTCCCAACCATATGTGACATACATGGACACACACACCCACACGTGCCAGTACTGTGAATCAAACACCTGCCTATCTCATGATAGGTATTACAGAAGTACAGCACTATCGCATTTGCTGCAAAGCATACTGACTCCTTTGTCAACTGTGCTGATATATGCACAATATATGCACAGGGGAGGTATTACTGTTACAGGTGTCAAGAGGTTTGCCTTCAGTGTCACCCTTACTGCATTCTACATTGTCTGTCTTCCACTTCATTTAACAAAACCAGACCTTAGCAGTTACACAGGTTATTGTAGGAATGGTTGTAACACACCAGTGAGCTGCCCTCGGTAATCATTCATCTGCAAAGTAGCCCCACCACTTAGTAATCATGTCCAAACATCTGTCCATACCTCATGTACAGCTTACTGTACTTTGAGCATATCACCATATACAGTTGGCAATGTTGAGGCTGTATTGCAACAGCATGATGTACTAAGACAACAGTCACCTTCAAATATCAGACACTGCACACGCATGGAATCTAAACAAACATCAATACATGTGCACCTATGCAGTCTACAGCAGTAAGTGGACTAGCAGGTCAAAAGGATACATTCCACACCTTCCCCGTGCCATGTGTGAAACATAGCCAAGCATTACACCATAATGGATGTTGTATTCATGTACTAGTAGCACACAAACACCCTCACCGAGTAGCCAAGTGTACATATATGACAACTGCACATATCAGCAAGACACACACAGCATTATTCCGTGTCATGCTCCTACAAACTGTTACTTGACAGTGCCATGGTGAAGCCAGGACACTGTAATGGTCAACAGTGAGCACATCATATTTGCCACACACACCTCATGTTTACTGGAAGAGTGCCAGCAATGTGCTCTGTTAGAGCTAGGCAGTACAGTCATTCAAGCATGTCCAAGGTCAGTGGCTTGTAAACATCTCACCCCAGCATGTACTGGCTATTGTGGTACTAAGGCTAATGTCCAGACAGCACACAGCATGCATGGCTTGCAATTGTTGACATGGGGTATATGTAGAAGCTGTGGGCACACATGGCTGTACATGTCATGAACATATCACCTGTGACTACTCAGGAACATACAGAGCAGAGCTGGATTTCCCTGAGTTTGTCAATACAGGCTTTGTGTAGGTCCTATGATCCTATTTAAGTATGTTTGTAGGCATTGCATTAGGTGGACATGTCTAATGACATACATGCCACATGGGTTGTTGTATGATATGATAGGTGTCATTGGTGACCAGTAGAAAGGGAATATTACCTCTGTTAACATAGATATCAAAACTTATATACTGTTAGCATGCTATCTGCCATGTGTATGTGTGTAATGACTGTAGCCACCCGTACGTAGAAAGGATAACGAAAGCTATAGTAATGTCATTTATGTTGTATGAGTGTGGGATGTACATATCCGGGGCAGGTACAGTTAGGTCATATCCAACCATGAGGGTGTTGTTTACTGGTGTACAACAACAGTCGACTGTGTTAATGCTGACAACATCCGAGGGACCCTGGTATGTGTACAACTGAGCTGGTAACAAACAGTGGTATTATTGCATTGCATAACACATTATGTAGCTGTGTCTGTACATAGGTACTTTGCACAGTTGATGTAGGCCTAGGTACAGTCCACCAATCGAAGGTTATCCGGTGGTCTACCATACTATGTCATACCACATATGGATGTGTATTGGTAGTCTGGGGACAAGGTGGTGGATGTATATGAGGATACAACCTAGAATGCAGCATTTGCCTCTGTCACCTGTACCTGACTCATCTGTGATGAGTTATGTCGGAGTAGTGGTCTTTTCATGTGAGTAGCCTTTATGAATATGTGGACACCACCACCTGGAATGGTCTATACCAGTGTTATGGCCCACATGTCTGGATATGAGTTATATGGTGGTAGTGCAATTGTGCACTACAGAGCCTTTAGCCAGGTGTTCCTCACTGCACAGATGTCATTATTCCCCATTGTAGGTTCTACAATGAGCAAATGGATTACAAAAGCCACACATCTAACACTGGTTAGCATAAGCATCCAATGTAATTTTCTTGCAGGTGTCAGGGTGCTACTTCTGTGTGTAGGACATTTGCCTAGGAATGCAACTATATGTGTAAATGCGACCTAGATATTATCCATACTCACTTGAAACATAGATTCACATGCCCTGTGTTGAAGGCCTGTCATTCAGTCATGACAGCCTGGAATGACAGACACTGGACAACCTCATAATAACAGCAGGACATTGGCTCATTGTTTTGGTCTACCAGTTGCCACTCATACCATGACATCACTGCAAGTGGCAGTAATGTGCTTGGTAACAAATGCCACATGTAAGGTGACGGACAGCAGCAGACATTGTGTATATAACCAATGTGAGATATACTTAGTGTAGCAGTCCTGCTAATAATGATAACTGCTAACACAGCCGGGAGAGGTCATCTTGACACCTGCACCTCAGTACCATTACACAATGTGGCTCACACATTATGCTTGCACATGCCACTGTTCCAAGTATAATGCCACTGTCCACAACCTGCTATCAATGTATGCCTTTCAGGGCAGCAAGGTGTGTGACACATGCTGTAGGTAGCATCCGCCTGTGTGTCCCAGTTAACCTATTGTCTGTCACGTCCACACATGCATAATTGTGTATACTTAACATATATATGTCAGTACTTCATGTGCATGTATAAATGTGTATCACACAGCACAGACACAGATATATTATTTACGGGCCACATACAGGTATCTGGTAGTAAACCAGTATGATGTGCATATATACTGACAGATAAGATGTACATAGCTGTAAACCTGTGTGTTTACAATAGGAGTCCATTACAACATGTTCTGTACATGAGCATGCACACTGTGGCCTTCTGTGGTTAGAATCAGAGTGCATCCCAAACAGCCCTCTGCTACTAAGTGTATGAGCATGTCCACTGTCACCTTGTGTAATTGGAGTCAATGCATCCAAACAAGTTCTGTGATTCTATGTGTATGAGCATGACCACTGTAACCCTGTATAGTGATAGTAGTTGTCCATTCCACAGATGGGCATACTCCAGTTCAGGTTCCTGTTGTGCTACAACTATTCCTCTCAGGCCTATCTATGTACTACCTGCAGAGGATGTGTCTTGTTTGCGCATACAGGTTGTAATGGACACCTACTTTAAACACATAGGTTTACAGCTATGTACATCATGACTGTCAGTATACCTATTGTTGTCCTCAATATTAGAAGAGCATTCTGACTGCCTTAGAATGTGTAATCTCTGTGGTGCATCTCATAACTGCGTAGTACTGTAATAGTGATCTGTAGATAGGCAGGAGTTCTAATCCCACCACTGGCAACTGTGCGCGCGTGGTGTGTGTGTGTGTGTGTATGTGTGTGTGTGTGTGTGTGTGTGTGTGTGTGTGTGTGTGTGTGTATGCATGTGTGCGTCAGCAAATGACTGAGTGTGTGTGTCAGCAAATGTCTGAGTGTGGTTGTGTGTGTGTGTGTGTGTGTGTGTGTGTGTGTGTGTGTATTTGTGTCTGCAGCCTGTCATGACAGAGGGTTTTGCTGCATTACAAAGAGATACCACCTTTTGCACTGGCCTTTATCCTTGTCAACTGCTAAACCTCTCTTTTCTCCCTCCCTCCCCCACTGCAAGTAATCAGTCCTGTGATGTCACGCAGCTCAGAAGTGGAATCAGAGTAAGTGTAATTGTATGTGTTCTGTGGCACATACCCCAACTGCATACCACTGTACTAGTTACCTTTACATAGGCAAGACGTGTATGCACAATACTGGCAAGTGTGTGTGTGTTTGTATGTGTGACTACCCTGTAGCCAGGCATACACATGTGTAATGTATTTTAACATGCTGCACACCATGGTAGCCATCTGTGGTGACTGGTGTCTACAAAGTATTACATAGTTAGGAATGGTAAAGAATACACAGTGAAGAATGACTACAGTTGGGTATGTTTTTTTTCCTGTGTCACTGTCAAGCAGTGACACAGAAGTGGTCGCCGGGGTGTAAGTCCATACCCATCATTCCCCCACCCAAACTCCACAATCCCTGGGGTCGATTACATTAGCCATCATTCCCCACCCCAAACTCCACATACACAACATCCATCCCTTCTCTGGTGACCTGATTAAGATTTAAATGTTATAAAGCAAGGGAAAAGAGATGCCTCTGTTTTGTGTACACGTCAGTTCCTTTGGAACCCTTCTGTGTCACAAAGGGTGTTCAGACATGTGTGTGTGTATATATATATATATATATATATATATATATATATATATATATATATATATATATATATATATATATATATATATATATATGTGTGTGTCTGTGTGTGTGTATATATATATATATATATATATATATGTGTGTGTGTGTGTGTGTGTGTGTGTGTGTGTGTGTGTGTATACACATCCCGTAGATATATATATATATATATATATATATATATATATATATATATATATATATATACATGTGTAGTTATGACAGTTGTACAGATGTAGACTTGCCTTTGTTGTTTCACAGAGTACAGTACATTCAAGAGTACTGTACATATGTATATAAAGTGACTGTCCCATTTGCTTTCAGTACTGTGGAATTCCTGTAGTAAGATGTGCATTATAAAATCCATGAAACATGTATACAACCCAGATGGCTTAGTGGTAAGTCCAGTGACCTCAGTGTGCATGGTCCAGGGTTCAAGACCTGCAAGCCTTGTTGATACTGTCAATTAGGATTGAATAAGGCAGTTGTAAGTGGGTGTAAATGTGTTTTTGTGACAGTAAGCAGCGGGTACATGCAGGTAACAGACATGTACAACTCGCAGTACATTTGAAATGCCCTTCTTTGGCAATCCTGCTGATGTCACCCACCTACGAATACACCTCTGGGACTGCTGCAACCCAGTAATCTCTGTGGTGCATGCTGTAACTGCGTAATGTTGTAGTGTGATAAACTAGTTAGGTAGGGATTCTAATTCAAGACATGGCAGGTGTGTGTGTGTGTGTGATTGACAGTCAGAGCTTGTGTGGAGGTGGCTGTGAGTGTCTAACCACTGGACATGTTGGGGAGGGTTTTTTGTAGTTTTCCTATATGGTGTCCATATTATATGTCACAATGTCCACCTCACAAGGAGTACAGATGTCAATCAGGCAAGGGACTGCGTTGGCAAGCCATACCCCTACATCTGGAAAAAGGCCTGGTGAACAAAGTATGCAACCCTACTATTACCCGGAATACATTCTGAACCCTTGTGTCATACACAAACACATTTGCCTAGAATATCCCGCTATGTTGCTAGTACCCTGCACATTGATGACAGATAGTGGGCATGGTGTGATTGCACTGGGCTGCAGAGGGTGTGGCACCCTGTCCAGCAGTACAATAGGCACATAATTGCAGACAATGTGCCTTCACTATGTTCCCCACTGGATGCCTGCAACATACGTGGCGCCATCAAATGTGATCCACAAAGGCCATATAATGCCTTACACACATGCCCTGTATGGACAGATGCCACTGACACCAGGGAATACCTGTATCATGCTATCAATGCAGGTGCAGGGTCAACCTGCTGTCCTATTAGCAGGTTCTGCCACACCAGGCCAGTATTGGCATTTCTGATGATAACAGTCTGTGTACACATGTGCCAGCCAAACCAGGTGTACTTGTACATGTCACTGTACATTATTGTGGGATGTGCACATCCCAGGCAATGTCCATGTCAAGGACTATCACACACAGACATGGCATGCATTGCAAAGCAATGGCCATACACAATGGTAACCAGGAAGACAGGACAGTTCATACAATACCCATCTGTGAGTCATTGCAGACACTACACCCCTGAACCACACTGCACACCACTGTCGGGTGGTGTGATGCCAAGGATTACTCATCACCCAGCTTTGTACAGCCATGAAGCAATGCACACATGCATGTCAGTACTGGCACCTTGTGACTGCGTGTGGGGTATGATGCTCCCAACTACAGTCACACCCAGTATAACTCCCATTGGCATACTGACTGATGTCAGACATGTTCACATGCCCTAGCCCATAGAACCTCAGGATATCCCCTGCGGTGCATGTAGTACCTGTGCAATACTTCAGTGTGGCAAACTAAGTAGTTAGGAAGTGTATTTGTGAGCCTGGCAAAGTGTGACAATGTGTCTGAGTCCCTTAGAGAGTGTGGTTGTGTTGACAATGACATCCGTTTATGTGGACAGCCATGTGTGCTACACCTAATATATGTCTACTATATCTCTGTTGCAAATGCCGCTCACCAGCACACATATATGTTCTTACAGCACACCAACATGTCAGCTATGTGGCACATGGAGTAACTGCATGCATTTGTAATAGTAATGGCTAGTCAGTTAGGGGTTTGAACCCCTGTACTGGTAGGCGTGTGATAGACGATGCTTAGGTTTTAGTCTCCAAGCCCTTCTCTGATGTACTTTGCCTCTGTCTGTCCCTCCCACACACTCTCTGGTGGATGTGGAGTTGTACACCTGCTCAGCAGCAGCTTGTGTTTTGTAAGTGATGGTCTTGATCAGGTGATGGCCTCTGCACCTGTTGCAGTCCTCCACTAGCTGATTGCATGTGGAACAGCTGTGGTGACGTTCCCATAGCCAATCGCATAGAATCACAGTACAATATCTAGGAACATCATGTTAGTGTTTGCCCATGGCAGTTGCTGTGAGTGGAACCTGGATCTGTTTGGTAAAAACATCACATATGATATCTGGATATTCCTCAAACAACATACACAGTGGAAAATAGCCTAAAGACAAGAGGGTGATGTGCCAGACATGACTATAGCATGTAAGTGTAGCTATGCTTCATTGAGACTACTGCCAGTTTAACAAGTTGTGTGTGGTAATGGCTATTCTGCATGTTTTAAAACTGACAAGACAGTGCTCTGTTTGTGAGGGAACCCCCATCTGTAGGGCCATCTGTGGACTGGTCAGTGTGTGCAACCATTTGTTTCTTGTGTTACTCACTGAACACACATCTGTGAACTGCAGAAGCAGTGTGAGGACTGCAGTCAGTACTTGGTGATAGTGATGAGAGTTACTGCCATTGCATCCCTGATTGGACATATGTCACATGAAAGAGTGGTATGACAGTCACTGTCTGAGGTTCTCACAGTGACATGCCAATAATGGGCCACTGTTCATAGCTGCAGTCATAAGTCTTCTACACTTTGTACAGATGTCATGCAGTATATATGCATGTGTTGTGCTCCCTCTGCAAATGTGTGCCATCTGTTGTGTTGGGTTGATGGTCATATCTATGCATGCTTTTATAAGTAATCCTGAATGCTGTTGATGATTACTAAGCCATATCTGTGTTATAAATTGCAACACCATAGGCTGTATGGGATTGGAGGTCCCAACAGAACCTCCTGTCCCACTTCAGCTGGCCATGGCACTGGGCACCAGCACATCTGGGGCCCAGCCTTGGACCTCCACCTCTGTTGGCTCTGCACCACCTTCTGGTGGAACCGCCACTGAGGATGGGGCTTGTTCCCCCTGGGAGCAGGTCCAGACAGGAACTTGCCCACTGTCATACAGTCCCGGATGTGGTGCGTAGGGGGCTCAATAAGGGGTTAGGAGGCCAGATACATCAGCTCGAGGGCAGAGTGTCACATTTGGTGGGTGAGCCTGCCCCTCCTAGACAGCTCCCAGCACAGCTACCTTTGCGGCTGTTTGGTGCAGTGGTGGCTGCCCATGGGTGGGGACTTCTGCCCCACTGTTTCCATCTGGGGGCTCATGGGCTTGTGACTGCCGAACACCCCTCCCTGTCCAAGGTGTATCCCCCCACATGTGTCATATACCGACCCTGTATGCTGTCTTGTCTGTCATCCTACCCAACTTATCCTCCACGAGCATACCTACTCTCCTTCCCCCACATCCCACTCTCACCCTACAGAAACAAAAGGCCAATCTGTTCCTAGAACAACATTTACCCCATGCATAGCTGTCCATTTCACACACGTGTCCACTGGACACATGTAACCTTTTTAATTTGCATCACAACATACTCCAGTTGTCCTCGCCCCTGTCTCTCAGGCACACGATCCTGGTGTGCACATGACTCCTAAAGATTCCAGGTACATGTGATGCAGATGACCCCATTGTATACACGGCACTACCAGTCCCTCTATGGTTACCCCAATTACCTTTTTCATGATGATGATTTCACACACAGCACCTTGCAAGAGTACTGTTCTCACATAATGATTGGACAGGAACTGTTGTGTTAATGTAAATAAAATGTACAGAGTGATGTATTTGGCCAATGTACAAATGTTTGCGTGTATTAATAACACGTCTGTATGAGGGAGTCTTGATATTACATAGGACGACACCACTGCATAATACAGGTGTTGCTGGTGTTTCCCTTTTCATTCCTTTTTAATGCTTTGTTGTCATATGGGATGTTCTTGATATATCTATATATATATGTATCTATATCCAGACATAAACACACACACATACATCTACATGATGGAATACATTTCCTATACTGTTGAATGACTGTGCTGGATGATATGTTTGTGATAACATCCAATGTCTGTATATCTACCATGGCTTAGTGGTAAATCACATTGGCTGTGGTGTGCAGGGTCCTGGTTTTGAGCCTTGCAGAGGCCGTTTATTTTGTTGCTGGGCAGAACAAGGCCGTTGGATACGGAGTGATTAAGGCACTTTAAAGCAGTTTTGAGCGGGTGTGCGTGGGTTTGCGCAGAGCTAAGCAATGCTAACCTCCAGTTACAGTTTCTTACACTCAGCCTCTACATTGCTTCACCAGTGTGATACTCGCATACTGGTGGCCAAACAGGCTTACACCCGCTTGCTCCCGCACTTGCAAATGCTCTGCATTTGGTGTTTGCATCTGACACTCACACCACTGGGTGGGAGTGAGGATTACGATATTACCTTGTGATGCTTATTACATCGGATTACATGCCTACAGTATCAGGAATGGCTGCCCATTAGGCGTAAGAATACCATTCGACTGTACGGAATCCACGGCCTGTCCAGAGTTTGCTTCATATTATTGGTGTGTTCCTCTTACAATCTGCACCTGTCTGGCTAATACCTGGGAACTGACACCATTAAATACAGACAAGTAATTGGGTTTTGGAACCCACATCCTTCAGCTGAGTCATGCTACTGCATACCTATTATTCTATCATCTTTCTATGGCTGTAAGTGGAATATGTGCTTTCTGTCCCTATCAGACATCTCAAACGATTGGGGACAAATATCAACTGAATCAGGGACAAGTCATGACAACATCAGGGAGAATCAGGGACACATTTAAAATATTAGTGCTATTAACTTGACACATTGACAGACTCAGTGCATATGAATTAATACACATTTTCTGAGGTAAATGAAGTTTATAACTCTTAATTGTTGTCATTATTCATTACGTGTAATTCACCACCTTTCCTCCAAAAGTCATTAGTTTTAGGAGGGATTAAATGGGACAGAGTTAGAATTTGAGTCAAAATTAGGGACGTCCCTGGAAATCAGGGACAGTTGAGAGGTATGGTCCCTATTTATTCCCCTTAATGGTTTATGTCCTGTCCAGTGCATTTGCTCTTAGGGGTTGAAAGGTATAGGCATAAGCTATGCCCATTTTGGAATATTACTTACATCCTCAGGGAAGTCTTAATACGACTGCACCAGCCAACACCTGCACGCCTAGGCCCATAATTGCATACACATAGTTCCCCCACCTGCCCCTCCTCTACAGCACTCATCCTTACTGTGGGTGCAGGTGGGTTTAAACACAACACTGCACACTGCCCACTCTGCGCATGTCTGGACACATGTCGTATGTTGTGTCGACCCATGGGTTATCAGGCTTGCACAATCTACTGGTCCATGTATGTCTACAGCCTGGTTTGATGAATCATTACAGGGACTGACTCCAATGATCAGTAATTTTTGGGGTGTCCCACAAGGGACACTGATATCTTTGTTTCAAGATTAGACCTGGCAGGTCTGTCCCACTGGTAGTATCCTGCTGGTGGTCGGGAAGCAGTGATGTGCTTACTTATGTCTCACCAGACTAGCTGGGGGGGGGGTATGCTACATGTTATGCTACATGTTATATACATATACACATTACTATATACAGATATATCTGTATATGTATGCATACATGTATATATTTATATATTGCTGTCTACATATATATCTAACAACATATGGGTCTATGGGTGTCTGCATATGTATATATCTATATGTGGGTATGTATATGTATTCTGTCTCTCTATGTATACATTTGCACTACGGAGAGGGAGAGGTATATCTTTATGTTGCTATGGGTAGATATACACACACATACCTCTACATATATACATCTATATATATGGTTATTCCATTCCTTGTCATGTAGATTACACTTTACTGCAGTTGGACTTATAGCGGGTGTGGCTGCTCGTTGGGTGATGCCTCTGCCCAATGAACACTTTTGCTTACATCCCTGGGGCTGTCCATATAGGCCCACATCAGCCAACACCTGCACACCTATACCCATAACTAGCTACCCATAGTTCCCCCACCCGTACCTCCTCTACAGCACCCATCCTTACTCTGGGTCCTGGTCGGGTCTGAACACACCACTACACACTGACCACTCTCCACTTCATGGGACCAATCTCATACATTGTCTTGATTCATGGGTCATCAGGCTTTCCCACCCTTGAATTCCGGGTATGTACACACCCCAGCCAGAATGTTCAGTGTATCACCTTCTTTTGGTCTTATGTCAAATTTTGGAGTGTCCCGCAAGGAATGCTCCTATCTGTGTTCCAAGATTAGACTTCACGGGTGCACTGTGTACCCCCCCCCCCCGATTGTATCCTGCCTGTTTTCTGGGGAGCAGTGGACTATTTACATTGTTTGTGGGTTTTTGTGTATGTTTCCTGTGTCCAGCTGGGGAGGGGGGTGGAAGGTCATGCTACGTGTTTCACATTTCATGACTGGGCCCCTCATTTCCATTGGCATAGCCTGTGAACATATGTCATTCTTGTGTGCTGTTTCCTATCATAGCTGCATATCTGTGTATATCTACACACACACACACACACACACATATATATATATATATATATGTATATACATATATATATATATATATATATATGTATATATATATATATATATATACACATAAATGTATATGTCTGCAACTATATATATATATATATATATATATGTGTGTGTGTGTGTGTGTGTATATATATATATATATATATATATATATATATATATATATATATATGTATGCATGGTTCCCTATCAGAAGCCTGAAACACTATAAGCCTGAAAATCAAAATCCTGAAACCAAAAGCCTGAAAATTCAAAATCCCGAAAACCCAAAATCCTGAAACTCAAAATCCTGAAAACACAAAATGGACATACTGACGTCATTGTGGCTTTGCTATTGTTAGCCCTGTGGTGTTAGGTCATGCGTTGGGTTCAGGTAAGTGTCGGTTGGTTTTATGTTAGGGTTAGGGCGGTTTAAGTGAGTTAGGGTTAGGGCAGGTTAGGCATGTATGCAATAGTGACAAATATTGGGGTTAGGGGCGGTTTAAGTGAGTTAGGGTTAGGGCGCGGGTCAGGTGAGTGTGCGATAGTGACGGACCTTAGGGTTAGGGTTAGGGTCAGGGTCAGTTGGTAGATATTAGTGTCTTTATAGTGACATATTAGCATTATTTGTGTTTTCAGGATTTTGAGTTTCAGGATTTTGGGTTTTCGGGATTTTGAATTTTCAGGCGTTTGGTTTCAGGATTTTGATTTTCAGGCTTATAGTGTTTCAGGCTTCTGATAGGGAACCATATGTATACATATATATATATATATATATATATATATATATAAAATATATATTTATATATATATATATATATATATATATATATATATATATTTTTTTTTTTATTTATATATATATATATATATATATATATATATATGTGTGTGTGTGTGTGTCTGTAAAGCAATGCATACCCCGCGCAAATGCACTTACACATGCTTACTGGTGTTTATATATGCTTACTAGTGACTTATTCATTATGACACTGGCACTTCGCTCCAGTTCACTTTTAATTGTTATTTTGCAGGTTATACAGCGTACAGATGTCGAAATATGTTCATGTACAGATTACCAATGGAAAATGGTATGTGCTGCAGTGGGATTCGGAATGGGAATGTCTGTACGTTAGGCGAATGCTCTAACCAATACACTATTGCTGTGCTGCTTCATTTGCATATATACCCATATACCCATGACTCCTGGTTCCCCAAACACCCACTCCAACATCTCACTAACACTGCAGTCATCCATTCTCCAGTTGGATTTGCGGTGTGTCCACACCACTATACATTGGCCACTCCCTACTCCTGTAGACCCACCCCATCAGTTGACTCACTCCACGTATCTTCAGAAATCCCAAACTTTTAGTCCACAAACATTGGTGACATGAGCGACCAAAAAGACACTATTCACAATTTTTGGGTTGTCCCACATGGGACACACATGTCTTTATTTCAAGATTAGACTCTATACTTCATTACATCCCTACTCCCGTTACCATGACACTACAATAAATTAATAAGTATGACTATGTGGTAATGCACACGTTACACATGAGAGCCTAATTATGTATGAGTTCAACAGAATTTTTTTTACAAATAGACCGGTTTCGTAATTGGCGTTGCCGTAGCAGGCAGATCACAGGAATGATTGCATGTGTGAGAAAGTCTTCACATTTGATTTTTTCAGCACATCACTGACTTCGGACATTGTACACACTTCTGTGTTTCAGCAGTTTCATCCCTTCCCTCTTATGCACAAACTATTATTCTATCTACTGTCGAGGTTTGAAAGGGCACATTCATGTTATTTATGTCTGCAAATGGAATGAATGTGTTACAGAGAATGTACTTCTACATATCGATGTATGCATGTGTGTATGCATATATACGTATAACGAACTCGCTGACCTCCACGAGGTGGCCCAATTAGAACCAGCCCATCCAACCCTGACACACCTGGATCCATAATTTCATACCCAGAGTTCCTCCACCCTACCCAAGTTCAACATACACACATACCATCTATTGTCCAGTTTCTATCACAGCCATGACACACCTCCACACATTTCCCTCTCCCAAGCTTTAGGGGCCCTACATGTATGTTGTCCCAACCCATGTATTCTCAGGCTCTCCCACCATTTAGTCCTTGAACATACCTGCCCTCACTTGTGTAATGGTTGTATGGCCAAACATCCTATCAATTTTTGTGTAGTCCCACCAGGGACTACCCTCTGATTGTAAAGTAGACTTAGCAGATCAACAATGTTACTCCCACTGGTAATATCCTGCCTTTAGTGTGAGTAGCAGTGCTTTGCTCACTCCTGCCCAGCTTGATATGACATACGCTGACAGCGTTATATAATATTGGGGTTGCTGTTGATTCATTTCTTTTGTATGCTTTATTGTTACGTCGTTCATTCTTCATAGATATATATAGTATATATTATATATCTGTACATACTTATATACATTTCCCATGCTGGGCACTGCTTACAACTGCACAAGCGTACTCAGACTTGTTTACTGGTACTTATATATATTTACTGCTGCTTATTTGTGCTTACACCTGCTTACTAGTGCCTTATTCATTATGACAGTACCACTTTGATTGAATGACATTTAGTTAAACATCTCATGCGATACTCTTATGTCAGTTTTACAGCAAAACGACATTCATTCCACATGGAAAATGATATGTGCTATTGTTGGATTTGAACCGTGAATGCCTGTTCGTTAGGCAAATGATCTAAACACTACACTATTGACGTTTATGTTAATTCCACATGTTTTTCTCTATTTGAATGATTTTGATGTGTAATCTACGCTCGGCGGAGGGCAGCAACGAGCAAACACGCTGCCCTTTGCTTACACTTTTGATACTGCAGCAATACAAATGTATAATAGGGACACGAGGAATCTAATTGTGAAAGTTCTAGGGACAGCCACTACATTCTTGCGTGTTTACTATTTCAATTTTATTTCACTGTTCGTGGACACACTTGTATGCTTAGCATACATTTCGGTATCCATGGACACTGAATTACTGACTTACTATTAGAGGAGGGCTCTAATAGCAAGCATAGTAGGTTATGCAACTGTCGGGGCATGTTTACACCTCCATAGAGCACTTGTACACACCCTCTGCACTCACACATGTTTCCTGTGCACGTCGAGGGTTTTGAAACCCACATCTTTCAGCAGAGTCATGCTACTGCATACCTATTATTCTATCATCTTTCTAAGGTTGTAAGTGGAATATGTGCTTTCTGTCCCTATCAGACCTCTCAAATGACTGGGGACAAATATCAACTGAATCAGGGACAAGTCATGACAACATCAGGGACAATCAGGGACACATTTAAAATATTAGTGCTATTAACTTGACACATTGACAGACTCAGAGCATATGAATTAATACACATTTTCTGAGGTAAATGAAGTTTATAACTCTTAATTGTTGTCATTATTCATTACGTGTAATTCACCACCTTTCCTCCAAAAGTCACTAGTTTTAGGAGGGATTAAATGGGACAGAGTTAGAATTTGAGTCAAAATTAGGGACGTCCCTGGAAATCAGGGACAGTTGAGAGGTATGGTCCCTATTTATTCCCCCAATGGTTTATGTCCTGTCCAGTGCATTTGCTCTTAGGGGTTGAAAGGTATAGGCATAAGCTATGCCCATTTTGGAATATTACTTACATCCTCGGGGCAGTCTTAATATGACTGCACCAGCCAACACCTGCACGCCTAGGCCCATAATTGCATACATATAGTTCCCCCACCTGCCCCTCCTCTACAGCACTCATCCTTACTGTGGGTGCAGGTGGGGTATAAACACACCACTACACACTGCCCACTCTCCACGTGTCAGGACACATGTCATACATTGTGTCGACCCATGGGTTATCAGGCTTGCACAACCTACTGGTCCATGTATGTCTACAGCCTGGTTTGATGAATCATTACAGGGACTGACTCCAATGATCAGTAATTTTTGGGGTGTCCCACAAGGGACACTGATGTCTTTGTTTCAAGATTAGACCTGGCAGGTCTGTCCCACTGGTAGTATCCTGCTGGTGGTCTGGGAAGCAGTGATGTGCTTACTTATGTCTCACCGGACTAGCTGGGGGGGGGGGGGTTATGCTACATGTTACACTTTTGTTGATTGGACCCCTCACCCCCATATGTACGGCCTGTGAACATATGTAATTCATAACTGCTGTATCATATCCTAGCTATATACATGTGTACATTTACAGTCACAAATATGTATATATATATATATATATATATATATATATATATATATATATATATATATATATATATATATATATATATATATATATATACATATACACATTACTATATACAGATATATCTGTATATGTATGCATACATGTATATATTTATATATTGCTGTCTATATATATATCTAACAACATATGGGTCTATGGGTGTCTGCATATGTATATATCTATATGTGGGTATGTATATGTATTCTGTCTCTGTATGTATACATTTGCACTATGGAGAGGGAGAGGTATATCTTTATGTTGCTATGGGTAGATATACACACACATACCTCTACATATATACATCTATATATGGTTATTCCGTTCCTTGTCATGTAGATTACACTTTACTGCAGTTGGACTCATAGCGGGTGTGGCTGCTCGTTGGGTGATGCCTCTGCCCAATGAACACTTTTGCTTACATCCCTGGGGCTGTCCATATAGGCCCACATCAGCCAACACCTGCACACCTATACCCATAACTAGCTACCCATAGTTCCCCGACCCGTACCTCCTCTACAGCACCCATCCTTACTCTGGGTCCTGGTCGGGTCTGAACACACCACTACACACTGCCCACTCTCCACTTCATGGGACCAATCTCATACATTGTCTCGATTCATGGGTCGTCAGGCTTTCCCACCCTTGAATTCCAGGTATGTACACACCCCAGCCAGAATGTTCGGTGTATCACCTTCTTTTGGTCTTATGTCAAATTTTGGAGTGTCCCGCAAGGAATGCTCCTATCTGTGTTCCAAGATTAGACTTCACGGGTGCACTGTGTACCCCCCCCGGTTGTATCCTGCCTGTTTTCTGGGGAGCAGTGGACTATTTACATTGTTTGTGGGTTTTTGTGTATGTTTCCTGTGTCCGGCTGGGGAGGGGGGTGGAAGGTCATGCTATGTGTTTCATATTTCATGATTGGGCCCCTCACTTCCATTGGCATAGCCTTTGAACATATGTCATTCCTGTGTGCTGTTTCCTATCATAGCTGTATATCTGTGTATATCTACACACACACACACACACACACATATATATATATATATATATATATGTATATATACATATTATATATATATATATATATGTATATATATATATATATATATATATATATATATATATTTATATTTATGTTTATATATATATATTTATATATATGTATATATATACACATATATGTATATGTCTGCAACTATATATATATATATATATATATATATATATATGTGTGTGTGTGTGTGTGTGTGTGTGTGTGTATAAATATATATATATATATATATATGTATACATATATATATATTTATATATATATATATATATATATATAAATAAAATATATATTTATATATATATATATATATATATATATATATATATATATATATATATATTTATATATATATATGTGTGTGTGCCTGTAAAGCAATGCATACCCCGCGCAAACGCAATGACACACGCTTACTGGTGTTTATATATGCTTACTAGTGCCTTATTCATTATGACACTGACACTTTGCTCCAGTTCACTTTTAATTGTTATTTTGCAGGTTATACAGCGTACAGATGTCGAAATATGTTCATGTACAGATTACCAATGGAAAATGGTATGTGCTGCAGTGGGATTCAGAATGGGAATGTCTGTACGTTAGGCGGATGCTCTAACCAATACACTATTGCTGTGCTGCTTCATTTGCATATATACCCATATACCCATGACTCCTGGTTCCCCAAACACCCACTCCAACATCTCACTAACACTGCAGTCATCCATTCTCCAGTTGGATTTGCGGTGTATCCACACCACTATACATTGGCCACTCCCTACTCCTGTAGATCCACCCCATCAGTTGACTCACTCCACGTATCTTCAGAAATCCCAAACTTTTAGTCCACAAACATTGATGACATGAGCGACCAAAAAGACACTATTCACAATTTTTGGGTTGTCCCACATGGGACACACATGTCTTTATTTCAAGATTAGACTCTATACTTCATTACATCCTTACTCCCGTTACCATGACACTACAATAAATTAATAAGTACGACTATGTGGTAATGCACACGTTACACATGAGAGCCTAATTATGTATGAGTTCAACAGAATTTTTTTTACAAATAGACCGGTTTCGTAATTGGCGTTGCCGTAGCAGGCAGATCATAGGAATGATTGCATGTGTGAGAAAGTCCTCACATTTGATTTTTTCAGCACATCACTGACTTCGGACATTGTACACACTTCTGTGTTTCAGCAGTTTCATCCCTTCCCTCTTATGCACAACCTATTATTCTATCTACTGTCGAGGTTTGTAAGGGCACATTCATGTTATTTATGTCTGCAAATGGAATGAATGTGTTACAGAGAATATACTTCTACATATCGATGTATGCATGTGTGTATACATATATACGTATAACGAACTCGCTGACCTCCACGAGGTGGTCCAATTAGAACCAGCCCATCCAACCCTGACACGCCTGGATCCATAATTTCATTTTATTTTATTTTATTTATTTTATTTTACATTTGTTGACCGGGCTAGTCCAACTGGATATATATCCGTTTACAGTAGAGGCCCGGGGAGAAAAGCTCCAGTACAAGCAAAAAATAACACTGGTATCTCACAAAAAGTTATTTTAAAACAATATAAAAGTTTAAAAAGTTTAAAAAAGAGAATTACAGAAAAATCTAAAAACATATAAGATAAGTTCAACAAATTGAAAAATAGGCATACTTTTAAGAAGTAACTCTCAACAATAGAAAGTGTAAGTTTGGAGCTCAGAAAGGGGAAGGGTAGCAAAAATTAATGTGGGGAGACATACTTTCAGTCGGGATTAGTACAAGGACATAGCCATTGAGTTTTAAGATGTTCCTTGAGATGTTTTTTGAACAGTGAGGTAGAGTCTTGATTAGTTATATCTTGAGGGAGTAGATTCCAATGTTTACCTATGGAATTTGAAATTAATGCATCTCCAGCTTTATTGTAAGATTTAGTTGTGGATATTAGGAGTTTATTAGCAGAGCGAAGTGTGGCTAGATTTTTATAAGGAGAAATCAGTCTTGCCAGGCTAGGGGTATTGTCCGGGAAGTGAAGGGTCTTGTGAATGACAAGTAATTGTTGGTAGAGTAGGTGGTTGTTAAGCTCTAGCCAGTTTAGTTGTTTGAGGTTGTGACAGTGGTGAGTTCTGAGGGGAGTAGCAGTAATGAATCTGGCTATACTATTATAACAGGTAGAGAGTTTGGTAATGTTATTTTTAGATAAGGTAGTATATATAGCTGAGGCATAGAAAAGGGTGGAAATCAGGTGGGTCTGTGCAATGTTTTTTCTGGCTGCTGGGGTAAGGAAGGGTTTAATTCTGTAAAGTGTCCCAATTTTTTTATTAACAGCTTTAATAGTAGTGTTAATATGGTCATCAAAGTTGAGATGGTTGGCAATGGTTACACCTAATAGTTGCGTGGTTTTATCAGGGTTAATAGATGTAGCATTATATGAGGAGATAGTAAAGAAAGGTATAGGAGATTTATTAGTAGGAGTAAAGAGAAGAAGCTTAGTTTTTTTGGGGTTAAGGAGGAGGCAGTGTTGCATAAACCATTTTTCAACGTTTTGGAAAGTTATTTGGGTGATAGACTGTAGGGAGGAAACATTTTTAGCAGTGCAGATCAAAATCTGCATATTGGATGCAGGTAGCTTGTGGCACGTTCAAATAAAGGTCATTGATAAATAATGAGAAAAGAAGGGGTCCTAGGATTGATCCTTGTGGAACACCAATATTTACTGGAAGTAAGCATGATAGATTGTTCCCCCAAAGCACTGATTGTTGCCTGTTTACTAGATAACTTCTAAACCATTGTAAAGAATGTGAGTTGAGAGAGAAAAGGTTGAGTTTTTCAAGAAGTATATTATGGTTAACCATATCAAAAGCTTTTGATAGATCTATGAATAGTGCTGAGGAGAAACAATTATTATTGCGATTATTATTTATGGAGTCAGAGAAGGAAAGGAGAGCAGTGGTAGTGCTGTGGAAAGGTCTAAATCCATGTTGACAGTCAGCTAGAAGTTTGTTTTGAAGAAGGTAGTTAAGAAATTGTTTGTGTACGCATCTTTCCATTATCTTAGCTAATGGGGACAGTAAGGCAATAGGGCGAAAGTTAGAGAGCTCAGTAGAAGAGCCCCCTTTATGTAGAGGAATTATATGAGATATTTTCCAAATGGTAGGGATCTTTCCTTCAGAGATAGTCCTATTAATCAAGATAGATACAGGGAGATAAATAGCTTTTGCAGCTATTTGTAAGTATTCAGATGGGAGTTGGTCAGCAGATGGGGTACAAGGTTTGAGTTTGCTGAGAAGCTTATAAATAATGGATGAAGAGACAGGTTGAATTTGAAAGGCTTTAGATGAGACTGGAGAGGTATGTTGTGGGGATACAGTAGGAGTGGGTAATGAATTAGCTAGGGTTAGTATAGCTTCTGTAAAGTACTTATTAAAGGCATCTGGGATCTGAGAAGCATTGTTGAGGTTAAAGCCAGAAGGGATGGGAGTAGGTGAATATCCTGGTTTAAGAAGTTTATTAACACCTGACCAGAATTTTTGAGGCGTATTTTGATTAGCATTTTGTAGGTGAAGATAGAATTCCTTTTTGTCTCTAAGAGTATCTTTCTTGGTGGCATTTCTTAATTATTTGAAAAGGAGATGATCAGATGGACATTTGGTAGCTCTCCATTTAGCCCAGGTTTTATTTCTAAGGATCATTTTTTCTTTAGTTTGTTTTGTTAGCCATGAGGCAGTCTTGGCTCTTAACCTAGTAGAGCATAATGGAGCGTGATGATCAAGAATTTGTAGAAAGGTTTTGTTAAAATAGGTCACTGCTTCATTAAGTTCAAGGTGTGTCAAAGGTGACCAGTCACATGCCTGCAATTCAGCAAGGAAGTTATCAGGGTTGAAAAATCTTTTTGAACGGCATATTGTTAGGTTATGGGTATTAGGTTTATTTAATTTTTGTCTGAAGACATATGTAAGTATATGATCACTAATGCTGTCTGGAAGGGTTCCAGGAGTATAGCTGTTGGGGGGGTGATTAGTAAGGATCCAGTCCAAAATTGTCTCTTTATTATTTGGTTTATGGATTCTAGTTGGAGTTGTTATTAATTGTGAGAAACCATAAAGATTAATATGGTTAGTAGGCTGCTGGGATGAGCAGGTTTTCCAGTCAATGTTGAAATCACCAAGTATTATGGTTTCTTGGGGTAGGTGGTTTGAAAGTGAACTAAGTAAGTCTTCTAAAATTTGAATATTATTACCAGGGGGAAGGTACATGCAAATTAGATAGATAGCTTTATTGTTGTTAATCTGAAGTTTGGTTGATAAAATTTCAGCTTTGTTACCTGTTAATGGAAGTTCATTATGAAGGGTAAGTTGTAGATTAGATTTATAGATTATGGCTATACCGCCACCTTTCTTCTTCATGCGGTCATATCTAAGTATGTTATAGCCAGGAGGGGTAATTTCCTGGTCTTGAGTAGAGGGTTTTAACCACGTCTCTGTTAGACATAATATATCAAATGCATGCAAGTGAAGGAGGGCATGGAGGTGGTGAATTTTGTTGTTGACGCTTCTGATATTAAGGTGAGCTATTAGAAGGGAGTTGCCTGCTTTGGTACATGAAGAATGAAAAGGTGAGGGATTAATATTTAAATCATATTCATTCATGATAGAGGGACCGGGATTAGGATGAACATCACCATGTAGGAGGAGGTGGTGATGAGAGAAAGATAGTAATTTTAGAATTTTAAGTGAGATATTAAGAATCTTTTTATTAAGGCAGAAGGTCATGTGAGATGTCCTATGGTATTTTGGTAGTAAATATTTGGAAGAACAGGTAATGTTACTATGATTAAGGGTACTGAAAAAAGAGGAAGGTAGAGTTTGTTGCAGATGAGGGTTTTGTTCAAATAAAGTGTATATTTCAAAAGAGGTGGTGTAGTAGGATAAAGAAAGAAAGGCTGTAGCAGTAGTAAAGAGAAGGATATGTAAGCAAACTGTTTTACCCAGAGTTCCTCCACCCTACCTAAGTTCAACATACACACATACCATCCATTGTCCAGTTGCTATCGCAGCCATGACACACCTCCACACATTTCCCTCTCCCGAGCTTTAGGGGCCCTACATGTATGTTGTCCCAACCCATGTATTCTCAGGCTCTCCCACCATTTAGTCCTTGAACATACCTGCCCTCACTTGTGTAATGGTTGTATGGCCAAACATCCTATCAATTTTTGGGTAGTCCCACCAGGGACTACCCTCTGATTGTAAAGTAGACTTAGCAGATCAACAATGTTACTCCCACTGGTAATATCCTGCCTGTAGTGTGAGTAGCAGTGCTTTGCTTACTCCTGCCCAGCTTGATATGACATACGCTGACAGCATTTTATAATATTGACGTTGCTGTTGATTCATTCCTTTTGTATGCTTTATTGTTATGTCGTTCATTCTTCATAGATATATATAGTATATATTTGTACATACTTACATACATTTCCCATGCTGGGCACTGCTTACACCTGCGCAAGCGTACTCAGACTTGTTTACTGGTACTTATATATATTTACTGCTGCTTATTTGTGCTTACACCTGCTTACTAGTGTCTTATTCATTATGACAGTACCACTTTGATTGAATGACATTTAGTTAAACATCTCATGCGATACTCTTTTGTCAGTTTTACAGCAAAACGACATTCATTCCACATGGAAAATGATATGTGCTATTGTTGGATTTGAACCGTGAATGCCTGTTCGTTAGGCGGATGCTCTAAACACTACACTATTGACGCTTATGTTAATTCCACATGTTTTTCTCTATTTGAATGATTTTGATGTGTAATCTACGCTCGGCAGAGGGCAGGGATGCGCAAACACGCTGCCCTTTGCTTACACTTTTGATACTGCAGCAATACAAATGTATAATAGAGACACGGGGAATCTAATTGTGAAAGTTCTAGGGACGGCCACTACATGCTTGCGTGTTTACTATTTCAATTTTATTTCACTGTTCGTGGACACACTTGTATGCTTAGCATACATTTCGGTATCCATGGACACTGAATTACTGACTTACTATTAGAGCAGGGCTCTAATAGCAAGCATAGTAGGTTGTGCAACTGTCGGGGCATGTTTACGCCTCCATAGAGCACTTGTACACACCCTCTGCACTCACACATGTTTCCTGTGCACGTCGAGGGTGCGGCGACGTGCCCTCATACATATTCATATGGCGCTGCTGCACCATCTGTAATGAGGATGCTCGGCGCAAGGCTAAAACCTTCCTTGCACTGAGCTTCATGAATCTCGGGGTAAGTCCTTAGAACAGGCAATTCTGGTGCTGTTTGTTTTGCAGATATGTAGGAGGTCCATCAGAGTGGGATCTGATAATGCCCTGTATGCCAGACATACATCTCACCTCAACAGCCAGTAGAAGACAGCAATAGGACCTTGAGGTGGTCATTTACACTCTTTTTTTTTCTTTTAGTGAGGAACCTCTGTAGCCATTCTAATTTCTTTGATAATTTATTATGTATACCTCTATATATATATAAATCTTTCCCCTTTTTTTGGTGCAAACTGTTAACTCCATATATCGTTATGTTTCTAACTTCCCTTTTCTAAAATCTGCTCTTATTTGGTCTTTGGGTTGGAAGGGTGGTTAAGGTGTTTGCCTTGCAAGCACAAGGTGCAGGGTTTGAGTCTTACAAGGGATAATTGACTAGGCTTAAAATGGCTGACAAGGGCAGTTAGCTTAGTACTAATCTATGAACCTATGAACCTATTTGCCAGCCCAATATTATGTTGAAAAACTCCTTCAGACAAAATCTGTAAAGAAATCATACATTTTACCACCTTTCAAAATTTATTATATGTGCTGTACTGAAACTGTATTGTCTGATGTTTATAAAAAAAATAACTTTTTGTGGTGCCTTTCTCCACACTTCTCTGATGAAATGAGCTTTGTCACTTCAAAATGTTCTGATTAACAAAAAACAAATAACAAATAACAAATAACAAAAACAAATAAATGAACATTTTATTAATTTTATCCTTAAGTTATCAGCAGATGGATTTTCAATGTATTTATCTTTGTACTTTAGACTTGCTTTAGCATAATGGTGCCCAGATTCAAGAAACTTTAATAAATATGAACTTTGATATTTTGATTTCAAAACACAAAAAAATATTCTAGGCTAGAATGAGGTAAGCTATTTCTCATAGTATGACAGTACTCCTGATGACATAAATTTGTGAGAAAACCCTGGAATTCTGAAATAGAGGAGAGGTAATGACCATAATTTGGAGTCGCATAATTGGAACTTGCCAAAACTGAAAGAAGGGCACTTTTTTAAAAGTGAATATGCAGTGACCCCCAAGAGAAGTATACTTAGAGGCAAGGGGTCTGGGGAATAAAACCTTCACAAGGAGGATAGAAAGAGGGTCCATCACTTCTCTTCTACCAAAAAGTGTGACTTTCTCACTTTTGAAAAGTCAAAATTATGTTACTCAAAATTTAAAAAGGAGCAGGGAAGGACTTAATACATGTGTTGTGAATGTGAATGTGTGTGTGTGTGTGTGTGTGTGTGTGTGTGTGTGTGTGTGTGTGTGTGTGTGTGTGTTTGTGTTACACACATTACTTATATATATATATATATATATATATATATATATATATATATATATATATATATATATATATATATACATATATATATATATATATATATATATATATACACACACACACACACACACACACACACACACACACACACAGACACACAGACACACACACTCACACACACACACACATAGGGGTTGGGAGGGTGGCCTAATGGTTAAGGTGTTTACCTTACAAGCACAAGGTGCAGGGTTTGAGTCTCACAAGGGATAATTGGCTAGGCTTAAAAAGGCTTGCAAGGGCAGTTAGCTTAGTACTTATCTATGAACCTATCAACCTATACACGCACACATATACATATATATATATATATATATATATATATACATACACACACATTCACTTTATATCCTCGAAATACTGAAATGTCGAAATTCAGTATTTCGAAGCTATAAAGTCGAAAATTTAAAACCGAAAAACTCCGAACCGCGAAATTCAAAATCTCGCACACCAGAGATTTTGAAATTCGTGCTTCTACTCCACACACACACACACACACACACACACACACACACACACACACCTTCCTCCCGACACACAAACAGAAGCTCTCTATTACATACTACTGTGCCCTCACACACCCTTACTTAAATATTCTCACTCCAAGGTCGCACTACATACAAACACACACAAAACACCACCACACAAGCGTCATTCTCCTCGCACACACATATCACAGCAACAAAACACACTGACACACACCACAGCCCCTACCCAAAACCCTTAACACAAACACACTTACCTGAATCCATAACCACAGAGAAACCTCAGAAGTGCAAAATTCAAAACCTCCGGTATTCGAGGTTTTGAATTTCGCGCTTCTGAGCTTTCGCTCTTCTCAGGATTCCACTTTATGGGCTCGAAATACTGAATTTCTATATTTCAGTATTTCTAGTTTCTAAAGTGAATCCATATAAGTGTATATATATATATATATATATATATATATATATATATATATATATATATATAAATAGAATCTGTACAGCTGCTCAACTGCATCTTTCACCGAATCCCAATTTGGTGAACATACATACGCGAAAGTGCTGTTCACCGAAGCAGCACTTTCACGTGTTGTTCCGGTCATACTGCGGTGCGGTAAGGGAAGATTCCCTTTTCCCCACTGTAGTGCGACCTCGGAGTGAGAATATTAAAGTAGGGTGGTGTGGGGGGCACAGCCCTCCACATCAGGAGGTGCAGGGGGGCTTGCCCCCCTGCATTCAAGTAGATTTTGTGTTTTTTTTTTTTAACATACCTTAATGAAAGCGCTTTTTCAACGAAAGTGCTTTTGTTAAATTGTGTTCGGTGGTAATGGATTTGGGCTTTTGATTTTTCGATCAAAAGTCCTAGATCTAAATATATGTACACATATATATATATATATATATATATATATATATAGTATTTCGCCTTGTCACTGGGGGCAAAGTCATGGTGGAAAAAGAACTATAGATCTGCCTAATTAATAAATGCTGAATCAATAAAAAGTCTGAACCTAGGCTTCTGTGATGTAAAGAGTCATAAATCCTTCTCCAGTCTAAATGTTACATGTTATTAAGGTGACTCTAGTTTTATAAAGGCAAGAATACAATAGGATGCTGTGAATAACACTGTCTTTCCCTGGAGAAGGAAATCTTTCCCAGTTCCTTATAAGGACAGCATAAAAATAGTCCTTAAAAAAGGAAAATAAATGCCATAATTGAACTATATTTCCTTTTTCAGTACAGTTGTCTTTGCATTTTATTTCACTGGGGCTCTCCTTACAAATTGCACAAAAAGACTCAGCTCCCAGCACACCACAGATCCATGTGTATATAGCTCATGAGGATGTCAAAGTTTTAAACTCTCAATAACTATGAAATAGAACTGCCCTCTGCTGGCAACTAAAACATACAACATGGGTTGTTTAATGAAAGCATGTTACTGCAAAGCTTCTAAAATAAAATGCATTTGTAAATACAAGGATTAATTGCTAAAGCAGTAAAGAGGATTAGAGTAAACAATGGGGGGACATATTTATGGCTCCCAAATATGCAATAAAGTCTAGAAGATTTAGGATTTTTGCTTGGAAGTATTTGCACAGTTATTTTTATACCCCAAGCAGACTCCAAAGAATTTTTCTTCAGGTAGATATTAAGGGTTGAAGGTGTGATGGGGACGAAAAGAGGTAACTAGGAACATATGTTTTGGGAGAGTAATTAGTTGGCAGACTTTAAAAATTCCCCGCAGAGTACTCTGTCGGAAATATTGGGTGAGTAAATGGGTGTAACTAAGGAAATGATTTTTTGAGCTTGGATACAGGACCTAAATTGCCTAGACATAGTAAGGTCTTGTTATGTTTAATTCTGGTCGCTGCCAAAAAAAAAAAAAAACAATTACTAGAAAATGGAAATCAAAGACTAAACTAACTGTACTTGAAGTAGTGAATATTGTGGCAGAGCTAAAAAAACTGGAAGTGGGATCTTGAGAAAAGGGTAGGAGCAAACTACATAGAAAAAATATAATTTGTGTGAACAATACATGAAGAATAATGTTATGGATGACGAATGAGGTTTAAGGGAAGGCAGAAATTGAGCAATTATCGTAATGTTGGCTTGATGATAATTGTATAAAAGTCACTATCTTCCTTCATACAGTGGAGCCTGTGGTGACTACATCTTACCTTGATACTGCAGGCGCTCTTTCACAAGGCCTTACTCCTATAAATTTACAAAGAATTTTGTCATTATACTATAGCCTGCTGACACTGCATCTGACCTCGATACTGCAGGGGCTCTGCCACAACGCCCTACTCCTACAAGTTTACTGAGAATGTTGCCATTGTGTCATAGCCTGTGGTCACTACATCTGACCGTGATACTGCAGGAGCTCTACCAAAAGACTCCACTCCTACAAGTTTAATAAGAATTGTGTCATCGTATCACAGAGTGCAGTCACTACATCTGACCACGATACTGCAGGAGCTCTGCCACAAGGCCCTACTCCTACAAGTTTACTGAGAATTTTGTCATTGTTTCATGTAAGCAGATTTATCATGACGAACCTTGCTGTGTATTAACTTGAATCAGTTACATACATGCCTGCTCTGTTATTGAAAGTCTCTGTAAAATAGTCCATGCATTCTAAGGATCTCTTACTAAGATAGCCATTGTCCCCTTTTCCTTGACCAGCAGACTATACTATGCCAGTTATGTAGTCATGTAGTCTCAGGAAATGATGGACAACCTGTTTTACTTTGCAACTCTTTGTTAATTTCTTTCCACTGGCTATAAACTGACTGCTCTCAGTTTTTATTTGACCTGAGGATGGGAATATTTCCCTTTGCCTTTATTCCAAATAAAGATTGATTAACTGCACTTCACCTCAAACCAAAATAAAATTAAGTGCAAGAATCCTCTCCAAAAATCAAGTATGCATAATTCCCCAATATACAAAAATCCTTCTAGAAGGAGATATGCACCCTAATCCTGGCCCCACCTGTCACAATCAACATAAAGATAATTCTCTCCCACATGCTTCTCTAACCAAAGAACAGCCAATCCTCAACCCTGGTGATCTAATTTTTGCTGCAATAAATTTTAGAAGCATAAGAAATAAAACTGTTGAACTACATGCCTGGATTACCCAATATAAGTCTAATGTTCTCGTAACTGAAACTTGGCTTAAACACAGCATCAATGACTCAGACGTTATACCTTCTGACTACAATATCATTTGTAATGTCCCTATAAAGAGGAAAGGTGGTGGTATTGCTTTAATATTTTACAACGCCTACCAAATTTCTCGTAAAGCAAACCAACACTAAAATTCAGTTCAGCAGAGCTTCTTATTGCTTTCCTCAAAATAAAACAGTTATAAACAAATAAGTATTACTGTCCTTTACATCCATTCTGGCAACAACACAGCTATACTGGAAGATATCCTACATTGGATGTCCATAACATTTCCACAAGAAAAATACTACTAGGTGATGTGAATGTCAGTTGGTTGGGCATAAATGTTAACTTCCCTACATCTAGCATTAACTCATATGGTTTCACTCAACTAATTAATAGCCCCACACATTATAGCAAGACATCAAATTCCCTTTTAGACTGGATCTTAGTATCAGACCTTAGCAAATACTCTACCACAATAAGTGCAATTGGCCGATAATCATTTAATGATGCTGGAGATGGTTTCTTGGGCAGAGGGATAATGTTGATGGTCTTGAAGCATTTGGGCACTTTTTCCCGGCTGAGAGATATATTGAAAATGTCTGTGAAGACTGGTGCCAGCTGATCAACACAGTTTTTAAGTAGCCTCCCTGGGATCATATCCGGACCAGATGATTTGCCTGGGTGTACCCTATGTAGGTTCCTGCATACCTCTTCCAAGTTGAGGCATAGTGAAGTGCCATCTGCGCTGGTCGGTAGTCTCTTTGGTATGGTTCTATTTGATTCCTTGAATCTACTGAAGTAGATATTTAGCTTGTTTAAAAAGTCTGGATTATCATCACAACATAGTCTGTGATGTTTTGGATCCCTCTCCACAGCTGCTTGGGATCTTTCTGGTCAGTGAGGTGTCTCTGTATTTTCAGACTGCAGGCCTGTTTTGCTACTCTCACACCTTTGTTCAAGTTGGCCCTGGCCTTTTTCAAAGCATCTGCACACTCTCAGTAATTTGTATACCTCACTGGTGAGCCAGGGTTTTTTGGTTGGCTCTGATATTTACATCTTTCAGGGTGGTGACATCTTCGATACATTTTGTGATGTATCCCACAACCGTTTCAGTATACTTATCCAAATGAATGCATTGATTTGTGGTGGCAGCTTCTTTAAATAGATTCCACTCAGTGCATTCAAAGCAGAATTGCAGAGCTGCAACAGCTGTTTCAGGCCAGATCCTTATTTGCTTCTTGAAAAGTTTTTCTCTTACTAGCATAGGTTTGTAGGTGGGGATAAGCAGGATGGAAATGTGATCTGAGCTACCCAGATGGGGGTGATGAAATGCTTTGAATGCCTGTTTGATATATGAGTACACTTGATCAGCTGTGTTTTCACCTCTTGTAGAGAAGTTTACATATTGCTGGTAGTTTGGTAACACAGGTTTCAGTTTAGCCTGATTGAAATCCCCAGCTAAAATGTTAATACATTCTGGGTTCTTGTTTTTCGGATCACAGGCTAACTGGTACAGGCTGGCAAGTGCTTCATTAGTGTTTGCACTCAGAGGTATGTAAACTGCAGTTATAAAGATAGTTGAAAACTCCCTGGGCAAGTAGAATAGACGACATTTAATTGTAAGGTATTCAATGTCAGCTGAGCAATGGCTAGTAACGACATCATTGTTTACACACCAGCTGTTGATGATGTATATACAGACTCCCCCACCTTTAGTTTTTCCACTGAGAGCCTGTAACCTGTCTGCTCTGAATAAGGAGAATGTTCCTATCCCAACAGCTTGGTCACTGATATTTGAGTTCAGAAAAGTCTCAGTGAATATAATAATACAGCTGTTCCTAACCTTACTGTTTGTGTTAAAGTCTAGCCTGAGAGAGTCCATTTTTCTTATCCAGAGATCTTACTTTAGCCAGCAGCATAGAAGGAATTGCAGGCCTTAGTGGAGCTTTTCTTAATCTGACACTGATTCCAGCTCTGTTGCCCCTTTTCTTAGGTCTGTCACATCTCCTACGCTTTCGCTATTGATTTTTGTTGTATATTTGAGAGACAAAGCAGCTACAGCAGTCTGGATGAGTCTTCATCAGTATTCCCAGTTCTTTCAGTGATTCAGGCCTCACAGGGCCTGCAGACATCAGCCCTGCAAACCATTCGCATGGCACGCCAGATTCCAGAAGATTCAGCAAAGCATAACGATCATAACACCTTCCCACATTCGCAAGTTCAGTAAAATTTGTTAGTCCAAGTAAATCCCCTGCAGAAAAAGAGCTACAGTGAGTAGTGCATTTGCGAGCCAGAGTAGCCGCAGCCATGCAGGGCGCTGCCATTTTTTTTTCCAGCATCATTAAATGATTATCGGCCAATTGCACTTACCTCAGTAATGATGAAGTGTTTCGAAAAAATGGTCAAGGATCACATAACATCCTGCCTACCTGCTACATTTGATCCTTTTCAATTTGCATACAGGCCAAATCATTTTACTGCGGATGCCATAGCCTTAACACTTCATCACACTTTGGACCACCTGAAAAATAAGGACTTTTATGTACGCATGCTATTCATAGACTTCAGCTCTGCCTTCAATACAATAATTCCACAACAACTGCTGTCTACTCTGAGTAATCTAGGCATAGAAAACAAAATATGCAACTGGATCCTCGACTTCCTGACTGAAAGGCCACAAATAGTTTGAGCTGGAAAACATCACTCAAACAGCATCACCCTAAACACCGGGGTCCCACAAGGTTGTGTACTCAGTCCCCTTCTTTTCACAATTCTAACACATGACTGCACAGCTAAGCATCATTCAAACAGAATCATCAAATTTGCAGATGACACCACAGTAATCGGCCTTATCAAGAAGGAAGATGAGGGAGCCTACAGGGAGGAGGTGACCCAACATGTTCATTGGTGCACTGACAACAACTTAGCACTAAATGTTGGGGAAAACCAAGGAAATCATCATCGATTTTAGGAAGGTAAATAAGCCACACACCCCTATCGTCATCAATGATGCCACAGTGGAGAAGGTTAATAGCACCAAATTCCTAGGGATACATATCTCGCAAGACCTCAGTTGGGCCACAAACACTTCCTACCTTATAAAGAGAGCCCACCAACGTCTCCACTTCCTTAACAGACTTCGTAGAGCTAACCTCCTACTTACCTTCTACAGAGCCACAGTTGAGAGCATACTGACAAACAACATCATTGTCTGGTATGGAAATTGCTCTCAAGCCGATTGGAAGGCACAGGATAAGATCATTAAACAAGCCACAAAAATCATTGGCTCCAACCTTCAGTCCCTACAGGACATATATTCAAACAGATGCTATGGCAGAGTCCAAAAACTACTGAGGGATATACATCATCCGGCCTATGGACTGTTCAAACTCCTGCCAACAAGGAAGCGCTACAGAAGCATTAGATGCAGGACATCCAGATTCCATAACAGCTTCTTCCCATGTGCTATCAGACTGCTGAACAACAAACCCATAGCCTAACCTGAACGATTGTATGGGAGAAAGGAAATTCACCCCCGGGATCATGTCAGTCACCCTGCTAGACAGGGGTCCAGGGAAGTAAATAGTGTGGGAAGAAATAGCCAGGGAATTGTTATGGCTAGGCTTGTATAGGCCCTAGGGTCGATAGCCTAGTACCAACCTATGAATCTATGGACCTGCTAAATGGGTAAACAAACATTATTTATGTGCAATATGTCATTATTATCTACATAGCTCACTTTACACTTTATACTTTGTGTTTATTTTTAGTATCTTATTTTTGATTTCTATTTCAGTATTTTTAAACTATTATTAATCTTCCTTCTGTAAACTATAATTCTTATGGTACGAGCCCGAGTATTGAAATTTCATGCAGTGACACGCACTTTTTCCTCTGTGTTGATCTGTATGACAATAAAGTTTACTTTGACTTTGACTTTGACAATGTCAGGTTCTCTCAGTGATCATCTTCCAATCTGTACAACCAGACATCTCAGACATCCAGGTAAACAGCATAATTATAAAACAACATGCAACCTTTGCAAGTTAGACCCAGAAATGTTCATTACTACACTATCATCTATTAAGTGAAACTGCCTATAAATCCTCCCCTTAGATGATGCTGTAAATGAATTTTATACAACTTTTCTAAATATCATAAATAGTCTTGCACCTCCTAGAAGGAAGAGAAACTAAAAACAAATAATGCAATTTGGCTGTCCAAAAAGAGTAGAATTCTAATGCAGGATAGAGAAAAAGCATGCAAAGAATGGCAAAATTATAAAACACCACAATATCTTCAAAACTTCAGAACGCTTTTCAATCTTACTAAAAAGCAATTAAATGAAGACAAAAAACTATACTATAATAACTTTCAGAATAATACAAAACACAACCCTAAAAAAATTTGGCATCCATTAAAGAATTCTTACATTCCAGTCAAAAATTCAACATCCAAACCCCTCTCATGATAACTTATCACTCAAAACTGTAATACAGTTCAACTCTTATTTTATAGATAGATAGTACAGCATCTCTATTCAAGGATTCCTCAACATTTAATCCCAATCCTGCTCAACAGCCACATATCACCACATCCACTTTCACCTTCAAACCTGTGCCCACATCCTGTATAAAACTGCTGTTAAACAAACTTAAACCATGCTGTTCTTCAGCTGATGACCTTCCGAGTGAGTACCTAAAATACCAGCCAACAAAACTGCCTATCCTGTCTCAGTCCTTATAAATAGGTCAGTCCAGGAATCCCATGTTCCTTCTCTGGAAAAAGTCACACATCATCCCTCTGCATAAAGAAGGAACTTCAACACATATTAATAACTTTAGACCTATAGCAATCTTATCTCCCCTCACCGAAATACTTGAAAAATGTATTAAAAAACAATTGCTAGACTCTCTCCTGCAGGAAGAACTCCTATCCCCTACACAACATGGCTTCTGTCCTTCCCATAGTACTAGCACTGCCCTTCGAACCTATATAGATATGATCAGTCAAGCTAGAGATAATGGCAAACTAGTCTCTTACTTATTTCTAGACTTGTCTAAAGCCTTTGACACAGTTTGCCACAGCAAACTTCTACTTCAAATATCCTCACTAGGTCTCTCTCAGCCCACACTTCTGTGGTTCAAAAGCTACCTGTCCAATAGATATCAGTCGGTAAAATGGCACTCCACACTCTCTTCTTACCTTCCAGTCACCACTGGTGTACTGCAAGGTTCTATCCTTGGTCCCCTCCTGTTAAATATTTTCACAAATGCCCTTTATACATCCACACAACAGGCCACCCTAATACAATACGTAGATTATTTCACTTTAATTTGTATATCTGACAACATGGTACACCTCCAAATAAATTGCTTAGGATTTTTTAACGGCCACTGAAACTTGGCTTCATAACTCACAACTCAGTCCTACATCAACAATAAAGGGGCTAGTAAGGTGGTGCATGTGTGTGTGTGTGTGTGTGTGTGTGTCTGTGTGTGTGTGTGTGTATGTGTGTGTGCATATACCTTAAATCTGAATGTCTGATATATTTATGTTGCATATTTATATTGTGAGTTGTTGTATTTGGAACTTTGTAAATTTTGTATTTAAGTTTTGTAAATTTGTTGGCACTTTAAGGGTGTGCAATCAGTTATTAGGTAATTGTGCAATTGTTCATCGGTTTATGTGTGTATAAAAATGACTGCATTAGTGTGCTAAAGCATTCCAGTGAAGGCGTTGAGCCCAGGTACCAGAACACTATTAAAACAGTTTGCATTGTCTCAGTGGCTCCAGTTTTGTTTTTCTTCTTTTCTTTTTGGTATTGGTGATGTGTGTCAACATGGTACACCTCCAAAATATTACTCAGGAAGTTTTTACAACCACTGAAACTTGGCGTCATAACTCACAACTTATGCTCAACCCCAAAAAGACCTGACTACTACTTTTTTCCCCAAATTCCTCTTTTATGAAAAAAATAATAAAGTCCTCTCTCTTAATAATAAAACCATTGAAGTCACTTCTCATAGCAAATTATTAGGGGTGATAGTGGATGATAATCTTAAATTCGACCTGCGTATACATAGGTTCATAGGTTCATAGGTTCATACTAGGCTATCTGCCCTAGGGCATTTATAAGCCTAGCCAGAATGTGTTTGGCTTTCGCCACCCATTTTAAATTTATTTTGCTATGCCCTTTTTCGAGGTTAGTATACTATGCCTCTGTCTAACAGTGACACAGAAGTGATACCCGGGGTAAACCTATGATCTCCCATCCACTCATCAAGATTCCTCTTGAAGAGAGTCAATGAGGGACTCTGCCTAACCTGGACTGGGATTTTATTCCAGAGTGAAGGGAGCCTCTGGGTTATGAATCTGTCCCTCCAGCATGTCCTATTTATTTCAGTGCTGAGGTTCAAGTCTCTCAAGCGCATAGCTTGATGGGATTTGGATTTTCTGAGGTGCAGCATGTCCATTAATTCCGGGTTGGACATGGCTTTATATGTCAGGCACAGATCGCCTCTGAATAGGTGGTATGCCACTGAGTAGAGCTGGAGTTTCTTTAACCGGGCAGCATATGGCATCTGTTTGAGCCCTTTGATCCTCTTGGTGAGGTACTTTTGGGGTCTTTCCAGTTGCTGCAGGTGTCTGGTAAGGTACATCCCAATATACATAAAGAAAAACTCATCAGAAACTAGGGATACCTTACAGAGCAAAAAATATTCTCACTGACACAATTAAAACTACACTTGCCACTACTTATCTGCTCCTCACTCTTCTTTATGGTGCTCCCATCCTTACTATCCTCCAGGCTTCACAGAATTAAAACTTGAACAATGCTATAACAAAGTTGGTAAATTTGCAACAAATACCCCTTTCTGAACTCACCACTGTATAGCACTATAAAGCCTAAATTGGTTAGAACTGCCTCATCAACTAACATATACACAATTTTTTCTTCTTCTTCTTCTTTCAGCTGTTCCCGTTAGGGCTCACCACAGCGGATCAACTGTTTCCATTTCTTCCTGTCCTCTGCATCTTGCTCCATCACACCAACCACCTGCATGTCCTCTATCACTACATCCATAAACCTTATCTTAGGCCTTCCTCTTTTCCTCTTACCTGGCAGCTTCATCCTTAGCATCTTTTTCCCAATATACCCAGCATCCCTCCTCAGCACATGTCCAAACCAACGTAATCTCGCCTCTCTGGCTTTGTCTCCAAACCATCCAACCTGAGCTGACCCTCTAATATACTGATTCCTAATCCTGTCCATTCTCATCACACCTAGTGCAAATCTTAACATCTTTAACTCTGCCATGTCAAGCTCTGACTCCTGCTTTTTTATCAATGCCACCGTCTCCAACCCATATAACACAGTTGGTCTCACTACCCTCTTGTAGACCTTCCCTTTCATTCTTACTGGTACTCGTCTGTCACAAATCCCTCCTGACACTCTTCTCCACCCACTCCATCCTGCCTGTACTCTCTTCTTCACCTCTCTTCCACACTCGCCACTATTCTGAACTGTTGATCCCAAGTATTTAAACTCATCCACTTTCACCAACTCCGCTCCCTGCATCCTCACCTCACCATTCCTCTATCCTCCTTCTCGTTCACATACATATATTCTGTCTTAGTCCTGCTGACCTTCATTTCTCTTCTCTCTAGAGCATATCTCCACCTCTCTAGGGTCTCCTCAACTGCCTGTCCAGCACTAAAACACATTGTACACAACTATGTTCCCAGTCGGTTATTGTGATCCAGTGACCAAAAACTCCTATCTGTCTACAAACCTAGCAAATCTGCTTGGGCATTGTCTGTACTCATACAAGGTTGCTAAGGCCTGGAACTCCTTGCATGTATCCATCAGGTCAATACCCTCACTTTCATCTTTCAAAACCAGTCTGAAATACTTCCTAGCTAAAACCTGGCTCTCTTCTTGCTTTAAACAAGGATAAACTATATCTCTAAATGTGAACAACTACCGTTTCATTCTTATGCCTCCTTATTTTCCCTTCTTCACTTACTTCCTTACTTCTATCCCATTCTCCTTCCATAACTTTCTCTCTCAATATACTATAAGCCTGTTTTTCTCCTCACTTCATATTGCAATTCCTGTTTGCATTAAACTAACTTACCGTTAATTTCTCTAAATACTGTCTACAATTTCAATATTAAATGATTGTCATATAACTTGTATCGATTCTTAACCAATGTTTTTATATTATGCCTAATTTGTTATAATTATTCAAATTGCAGATGTTTTTAATTTATTTTTGAAGATTGCAAGATTGTTGTTCTTAAAATGTTTTGTAATAATTTAGAGCTTTTTTCCCTAGGCCTAAGCTAAAAATGGACTTCTATGCAGTTGGACTTTCCCAATAATCAAATCCATCTGTCAGAAAAAAAAAAAACAGTGTTGACTCATATGTATGTCATTTTAATGGTATTCACGTTGACCAGTGCTGTGGAATTACGTGTTTTCCATTTTCTAGGTAGCCCCTGCCCTGAAGCAACTAATCTTGTTATACTCAGAGCTGTTCTCTAATCCTGTTTGCAATGAAATCTACTTAATAAAGGGAATAGAGAGTAACCTAGAATGATTAGCCTTGCAGGTGAGAAAATATGGGTTAGATTTCCATTAACCCTATAAAGGTTTAAGGATTGTGGTTTTTTTTTTAATTAAAGAGGAAGTTTTGTTAAGGTTTCAATAAGAACTCAAGTCTAATCGTGTCCAATTCTGCATCAAGAATAAAGGGGCTTGTAAGGTGGTTCAAGCATGTTTGTGTTTGTGTGTATTTGTGTGTGCGTGTGAGTGTGTGTGTGTGTGTGTGTGTGTGTGTGTGTGTGTGTGTGTGTGTGTGTGTGTGTGTGTGTGTTTATACACACACGTATATAAACACATATATACATATATATGTATGTATATATATATATATATATATATATATAGAGAGAGAGAGAGAGAGGGGGGGGGGTGTTTATATATATATATATATATATATATATATATATATATACATCTATAGATAGATAAGTACACAGTGTCAGTGGCTGAACAGGTATCCCACTCTACTTTGGTGCTGGAACATCAAAAGGGTGAGGTTTCTATTCCCATCCCACATACTTGGATTAATTTTCCAACAATGACACTAAAATGTAGCATAAGAGGCATGCTATTCTCCTGAGTGTGCTGTCCTTTGGTTAACATCTTAAACCGAGGTTCCACATGTCTGACTTATTGGCAGGTCAGGTGAATCTTAAAGGTTCCCTTGCACTTACAAAAATGTTGAGAGGCAGTTGTCTGGTGCCCTGGCGAAATTCCAAATTTTGCCTAGTCAGTATGAATACTACCTCAGGTTTCTGCTAAAAAGAGGCTGCTGACCTAGTGGGACAAAGCTGCTCAACAAGGCATAACCAAATTGTGTGCGTGTGTGTTTATACGTAGTGAGAGGGAGAGAAAGAGAGAGAGACAGAGAGAGAGAGGGATAATTTACCATTGTTACAGAAGTACCTTTCACTCAGTTTGAAATTCAGATCTGTTTTGTCATTGGTTCCCTTACCTACACTATTAAATTATTATACATTTGAGAAGTCAGAATATTTAGATATCAGTGCAGGATTTTTTTGTTTGCATATTTTCTGTGTGTTGAGAGGGATTCACTTTATAATCCCAAAATACTGAAATATCGAATTTCAGTATCTCGAGACTATAAAGCCATAAACTCACAAACCCAAAACCTCAAAACCACAAAATTTACAACCACGAATGTCACATAAACAATACACCACACAAAGAAACACAAACACACCTACCTCCCAACACTAAAACAAACCAAACCAGCACACACGAACACAACAAAACTAACGCACACACACACACACACACACACACACACACACACACACACACACACACACACACACACACACACACACACTTGCTATAAGCAGGGGGGCAAGCTGTGCCCCCACACCCCCCTTCTTATATATACTAACTCCGAAGTCACACTAAAAACTGGAAGGCAGCAAACCCACTACCATACATTCTAAACCCTCCTTACATAAACACACATCACATACATACAAACATGACCACTTTCAACACTTACACACTCACACGCTTACCTACCTACCCTAACCCACACCTAAAATTCCCCAGAACACTCACACACACACAAACCCCCTCCAAAACCCTTAAAAAAAATTACACCTACCAAACGCGCCATCACCACTGCAGGTTCGAGATTTCCATATTCGACATTCTGAAGATTCGCGCAACTGCAGATTCTACATTTTGGTTGCGAGATACTGAAATTCGATATTTCTGTATTTTGAGATTCCAAAGTGAACCCGTTGAGAGATATTAGGAGGCACTTGTACAATGAAACAGTGAAACAGCAAACATTGTTAAATGAGATCATGAACTACTGTGTATAGAAAAGTTTTTGCTTATCTAAATTGTGCAATCTTGGGATTTGTATACTTAGAGCTGGAGAGGTTTGAGGGATTGCCCCCTGGAAAATATTGTTTTTGTGTTTATTTGCTTCAGTTTTAATGACTGGAATGTTGTTTATTTATTTCCCCTGACTGAGCTGGCTTCAAGGGTAGACCTCCTAATAACATTATTTCTTATAGACTGCTGGAAAGCCTAATAACTGCTTCGTAGGTGCTTATATTCTGCTCCTGGTGACAGAAGGAGCAGAGTGCATTGATTCCTGACTGTTTCTGGTTGGGCAGTGAGTGTCTGTGCTTGACGTTCCTGGACGGTCTGATTGCTATTCAAGGCATCTACCAGGAAAAGGCTACAACAAGCCTACAGACCCTTGCATCATCTGGGACAAGACTGTGGCTCACCAAACAGACTGTAGCCTGCATCTCATCTTGGGATTGGTGCTAACGTTTTGCTTCTGGTAAGAGAAGAAGCAAAGGAACATTGTATCCCAGCAGAGTGAAGCTGTGGCGAGATCAGCACTAGCAGTAGCCAGACAGTAACCATTCATGTGACTCCCCTCTTTTCATCATTCTTGACAAGCTAATTCTTTGTTTTCAGTAAGTACTACTTGATTTGTTTCTAACTTTAGAATATCTGTCAAAATACTGCATCCTTAAATTCTCAGGGTCTACTTATTAGTTTCCCCTCAAGTGTTTGGCAGTGTCCTTTATAAAAACCGACACTTTGACTGACATTTTTCCTGTCAAAACATGACTGATATTTTTAATTTTGTGCACTGTGGATGTTGTTAATTTATTCAATGTGATATCCCATGAGGAGGGTTTAGATTGGTATCATGATTTTCTAACTGAAAGCCACCTTTTTTCTAATAAGGGGATCAACACCTTAGATGTGTTAATGGAGATGTTGTTGAAACATAACTATGTTTATATTAATGGGCACTACTTTTTGCAGAATAAAGGAGTGGCAGTGGTAGCGGCTTGTGCCCCCATATTTGTGAATGTAGTTATATTGCAATGGGAGAAAAGGTTTATTTGTGAGAAGTATGGAGAGGTCCCACCATGAGCCCTCTATTTGCAATTTTTGGATGACATTTTTATTGTTTGGAAAGAAAATCTCGATGAATTGAAAGTCTTCCTTGACTATATTAATCAAACAACAAATTTTCTGGTTTTTACCTCCCAGTGGACATCTCATACTTAGATGTAAAACTCACCAAAGACACAGTGAATAAAACGTTGGTCAGCAGCATTTATAGGAAACCCACCTTTTCAAATTCCCTCCTACATTATGACAGTTGCCACCCAGGACACCAAAAATGTGGCATTGTAAAGGGACAGTTTGTACGTCTGACAAGGATGGTTTCTGAAGAAGAAACCTACTTCCATGAATGTGAATTTTTGGCCAATATGTTTTTGCTAGAGGTTACCCCCAGGAACTGGTACAAAACATAAGAGATGAGGAGGATGAGAAAAGAAGAAAAGTTTTTCCCCCCTTTATTAAATGGTGACAGTGACACTTTTGGCCTAAACAACAGACCTGATGATGGAGGCAATTCTGGTTATAAACGAACTTTTGTCACCACCGATTCCCCTGATAATGATCATATTTATGACATTTTGAAAAAGAACTGGAATGTTTTTTTCATGTTTTCATGAAACTCAAAAGTTGATTGGGGGGCAGTGTCAAAATTGTTTACCAAAGGGGGAGAAATATTAAGGAAATCTTAGAAAATGGAGAGGGTGTTCTTTCAAATAAGATCAATGGGACAACTGGTACCCTAAATGTGGCTTTTGTGGCCTATGTAAATACATCATAGAAGGTGACGAGATCACTGTCAGTGGTATTTACATCCGACTAAAATGTTTTTTCTGCAGCTGTGATACTGTTGGGATTGTCTACCTGACTCTCTGTAAGCAATGTCAGGGGTTCTATACAGGAAAGACCCAAAGAAGGTTTAAAGATCGTTTGTATGAGCACATCATAGCTATTAAGAAAGTGAACCCCAACAATGCACTTTCTAAGCATGTGGTTGAAAACCCTGGTCATGAATTTGGATTTTTGTGTCTTGAGGTGATAAATAAAAATGTAAGAGGTGGTCCTTGGACTGATACCATGGAATATAAAGTGTTAAGGTGGCAAGTTAGGTTTAATGCTTGTTTTCCACCTGGACTCAATGAAACTATATTTATTGCCAGCATTTTGATGCTTCGTTTCTATATAGTATGAAGTTCTTGCATATATCAAATGTGTGTTTTTCAAAGAACATGTGTCTTTAAGAATGTGTGATTTTAATGCTTGGTACCAAGTCTTTAATTGTCAAGAATTTGTAAGGTATTTTAATTGGAGTGTACATTTCATTGGTTCTGGCATTACATGTGTTTTTTTAGGGGGAGGGGAAAGTATGCTACTTAATGGATCTTTTTGTATTAGTATAATGTTTCTGAAGAAGTCTTGTGCTACATACAGACGAAAGCATTAAAACTGACATTACAATCTGGTTTGTCCTGTTTCCTGTGTGGTTGTTTACAGCCTGGATTGTGTTTTATGATTGAAATTTCAATAATACCTAGTTGCACACAGGACAATTAGTTTGCAGTAACAAGCAGTGTCAACAGAGTTGCAAACTAGATACTCCTGACATTGCTTTATATTCTCACTCCAATTGTCTAATCAATACAAAACGGTCTGTTGCCATGGACGTGAACTTTCCCACTATCTCCGTTACCAGCTTGGTAGATATGGGCATCCTGAGGCAATACAGAAATTGCCTCATGTTTAATTCTCAAACTGACATGGTATGTGAAAGATGTGTTTACACAATGTCACTGGCAGCAAAGGTCTCACATAAAAGTACTCCTCATGTCAGTAAATTTGTCAGTAGTTCACATGCTGCACCCATCACACACAATTCAAAGCAGACATATAGACCCACATATGCTGAGGAACTTAAATGTAACCTTCCTAAACTCCAAAGGCCTCCTAGACAAAGTACACATGACAAATACCCTCAGCAGCCCTGAATGCACTCTTTCAAAACAACACCCATATCAACCCATACAGTCACATCTCATGGAGTCCATAAGGTAAGCCACCACACAATCCAACATTCTGATCATTGGAGATACCATCATAAGACACACTGATGTCCCTCTCACCAGGCTGAGTAAGGAGACAGTCGTGGCCAGTTACTTATCAAGAGTTACGATCCACCACATTACTCACTCACTCAGGTCACTGGAGTCATAATCCATGTGGGTATAAATGACCTGAGACTTACCTCCCTAGACTATATCAAGACAGACATCATGGAGATCTCTGAATATGTGTCCTAGTCTGAATATGTGTCCTAAGCTGGTATGAGCTTAGTACTGAGAAGCATGTTACCTTCTGTAAGGATGAGGGAAGCCTTCTAGCTTATCAGTGGGAGTGGTAAGCACTAGGTAGCCTATCTACCACAAGAGGAGTGGTTTCTGGCCTAGAAATTGTAGTCTTTCCCCATAGTGACTTTTTTAGGCAATGCCAAACTGAAAGTACTACTGACATAGCAAATCAAAACCAAGAGAATCGTAAGGCGTTACTGCTTAATGCTATGAATCTAAACGAAAAGCTTCACTACCTAGAAGCTCTCTTCACCCTACAGAATGCTGACATCTGTGCGGTCATTGAAACATGGTTAAAAGCTGCAGATAGCACACTGGCAGTGCAAGGTTATAATGCCTTCCACATTTAGACCAGCTACTACACAGACAGGGACTAAAGGTTTAGGTGTCTCAGTTTGCATCAAAAATAAATATACCTCAAGGCTGGTCAAAAAGGACAATGCACTTGAGCTACTCCATGTTCAAAATCCACTACTACTACTTCCTTACAAGCTATAAGTCCCCCTCTATGATCCAGGAAACCCGTACCATATATTTAAACTTACTGGAAACACTCACCACCATTCAACCCAATACCATATTCATGAGTGACTTTAACTACCCCACTATTAACTGGGTTTCTTAAACGACACCAAACATACAGGCACAGAGATTCCTGGATTTTGTAAACACAAGCTCCCTGGACCAGATTATCAATAAAGCAACAAGGAGTACAACCATACTGGATCTGGTCCTCACTAACATGGGACAGTGCTGCAGACCCCCTAGTGTAATGTCTTCTCTAATGTCAGACCACAAAATGGTCTCCTTTGAAGTAAAAATAAAATCTGGACTCCAGTCTCCAGCTAACCCTGAAATATTCAGGAACTACTCGAAGGCTATCTTCCTGCTATTACATGATAACCTGACAAAATCTGAAGCCCCATAAGCCCTGAGTACACTTTTGCCTATACAGAACTGTTCACATAATCCCTATACAAGCATGTTAATAGCTGCATAGAGGCAGCTGTACCCACCAGGAACAAGTACAGAACTAACGCAAATAACAAGCCACCTTGGTGGAATCACAAAATCAATAGGCTGTATAACAGAAGACGAACATCATGACAAAAATTAAGAGGTACATCACCCAGCAGGCAGGATAAAAGCACTCTCATCAAACCAAACAAACAACTCAAGAGGACAAATAAAATCTACCAAAGCCAAATTTGAGATACATTTGGCCTCCCAGGCCAAGAACCACCACAAGGCATTCTTTAGTTATGTCTGCAACCTCAAAGGTAATAAAGCAATACACAATTATGTGCAGAGCTCACTGGAAATGGAGCCTCCTATACTGAGCCAGAAGATATAGCAAACCTACTCGCTGACAAATTCAGCTCCAACTTTACCCCTCCCTCCCCCTCATCCTTCCCTCATGAGATACCATCAAATATAACACTCCCTGCTAACCCTAGGGAACAGGTCCTTAACATTCTCTCTCTCTTTAAGGCCAATAACACTGCATCAATAGGCCCAGACAATATCCCATGTTACCATCTAATTAGCATGAAATATGACTTATCAGGCCCTCTGGAATTACTATTTAACTGTACCCTCCAAACAGGCTTCGTACCTTATGAATGGAGAACAGCAAATCCCTCTGCACAAAGGTGGACCATCTACAGACCCTGGAAACCACAGACCCACAAGTTTCATTAGTCTTATATGCAAAGCCATGGAAAGAATTATCATGGAAATGATTAATAGTGATATAGTAAACCCCCAGACATTGGAACCAACCCAGCTTAGGTTCATCAAGGGCAAGTCATTCCTACTCAGCCTGGTGGACTTCTTTCAGAAGGTCACCAAAGCAATGGATGAGGGCAAAATGGTTCACACTGCCTACCTTGACCTGGCCAAGGCATTTGACATGATACTCTACTCAGGCATTGTTGACAAACTCAAAAGGTTAGACACAAACTTGTGTGTCACCTGGTGGATAGCCATTGGCTCACAGACAGGACCCAGGAAGTTAAAACTGGGGAGTACTCCCCTACAAAGAGGCCAGTCACAAGTGGAGTCCCTCAGGTATCATCCTTGGACCACTCCTTTTTGGCATTTACTTCTCTGAAGTCAAGGCCAACATCAGTGGGCTTTAGCTGACTAAATTTGTAAACTGGGAACTGTCATTGAATCCCACACTGACACAAATGTTTTCCAGGAAGGCCTGACACAAACAACTGGTTTCAGTGCCATGGACTAAAACAAAATGCCAAGGAATGCATAATAGTATCCTTCTGGAAGTTATACACCCCTGGTAGCTATCATATTGACAACACATCCCTTAGAGTTGACCCAGTAGTCAGCGACTTGGGGATAGACATAGACAGTAATCTAGCCTTTGACCATCACATGTCTACAGTAGTAAGGAAATCATTCTATGTTGTGCAACTTATAAACAAGGGTATGGCATCTAGGTCAAAGGAAGTCATTGTTTCACTGTATTCGGCTAACATGAGACCTGTCATTGAATACAATGTCCCCTTTGGTATGTACCTAACCGGGCATATCCAACAGATGGAACATTCACAGAGGTTCCTCACTAAAAGAATACAGGGCATAAGTAAAATGTCCTTTGCAAACCACATCAAGGCCCTATCCCTGTATTCTGTCACCTACAGGCTGTTGAGTGGAGATTTATGCCTGGCATACAGGTCATTGTCGGCAAAACAAACAGCACCATAATTACCCATTCTAAAGACTTAAACCTTGCCTGTGATATAAATAGGACCTGCTGGAGAGACAGGTATATATCCCAGAGACTACCCCATCTCTCGAACAGGATACCCATTCATGTGAAGCAGAGTTCCTTCCTAACCCAATTCAAGTATAACTTGGACAATTGGATGGTGAACAGGAAATTCATCCCTGGTTTGGCACCTATGTCTCTAATGGACACAGACAGCCTGTAAATGATTCATTTCCTAGGCCCCTGCTTGTAAGTGTTTCACCTCCCAAGCCCCTGCTTTCACTTATAAAGGGTACTAGAACTTGTCAGAGATTTGGGATGTATGGCTAGCCTTAAAAAGGCCCTTGTGATCATTAGCTTAGTAAACACATATGAACCCAAATAACATGTACATATATTTACATTACTTCATCAGATATATATATATATATATATATATATATATATATATATATATATATATATATATGTATATGCATTTATTTTTTTTCTTAAATATGATTGACAGGCTAAACTGCTTTGCCAGGGATGGTTTGTACCTGTTCCCCCTAGGTTTTCAAATATTGGCTAAAGCCTTGTGCACCCCCATACTGCCTTTTTTTAAGCAGTGCCAACTTGATAAACATACTGACATACAGTAGATAAACTGATTCAGAATAATCTAAAAGTGTCACTGCTCACTGTCAGGAGTCTAAACAGAAATCTCCAATTCCTGGATCTGTGAACACTTTTCTGTCTTTACTGCAATTGTGTGAATACATGTCATTACACTTAGGTTCATCATTGTCATCGCCCTATGTGGATCTGTGAACACTATTAAATTCTGCTGCTATAAATCCAAACAGCAATATGTGATGAATTGCTCTATAGTCATCTGTGTAGTGCAAAGTAAAACATAGATGTTCAGCTTGGAACTCCTGATTCTATTCCACTCCTAGGTATGTGTCACTCCCCACTCATCATATGCAGACATCCAAGAAATATTGTGATCTCATCAGGGGTTCAATGGTGGGCCACCACCGGTGGCATCCCTTGATCTGTCATATTGTCGTAACTTGTTGGCTGCATGCAGGATCATGTCAGATTAGCTTTGGCGACAAGCCTCACAGGATTTATTGTAACCTCCAACCACTTTAATCATGTTGGTGATGTCGGCCCACACTTCATTCCTCCATATTGTATTCCCTGCATGTGCAAGCAGTCTCCATCCATGTTGTCACAGAGTGTCTATTATAATGTCATTTTCCTGTGTGGAGAAATTGTCACCCCTAGGTCTGTTTGCCGCATGAAAGACAGTGATATGCACAAGTTCATATTCATGTGGGGGCCCAGTTTTTCAGATAATTATGTGGACAGCTTATGTCACCGTAAACAGTATGCATTCCTGTGCAATGCAAAAGTCTATGAAACACTCATGTGACACATAATTATGTGACATATAAAAAGTAACAACAATGTCTACATACATAACATTTATGATACCGTAGAGGCTGTCTGTTGGATTTGAACTCCTTATACTACATATCTGATGAATGGAGTATCATGCCAAAAGAGTCTACATGCATTTCACATTTAAATACTATACAAGTTATCAACTGAACAACGTAGGGGAAACATATCATTATACTGTTATCTTGTTTTTTTCACACATTGCTAAATATTCTTCTCTATATAACTGCTTATTGATATTAACATTTATTTTGGGCATAGTTATGACTAACTCGTTATTCATGAAACTTTTATGAATATCTTTGTAATCATTTATGTTTTATCAGCTACTCTTCAAGTACAGGGCTATATGTACAGCTTGGAACAGACATATTTATGGCAAAATGTTTTGTGGAATATGGTATTATTTGCAAAACTTCTATCAGTGTAATTTTGTCATTCATTTTTAAATTCACTTCAACAACCACCTCATCCTTATCTGTTGATAGAGTTAGATGGTCAGAGTTACAGTTGAAATGCAAAACAGGGAGCTAGATAATGTATGCATCTAATATGTGATGTGCACTTTGCCAAATAATATCTTTAAATGTAGTCCTCCCTTATGCCTTGCCCCTTAGGTATACCACCTTTTATGTCTCTGTTAACAGAAGCTATGTGATACATGATATTGTCCCACTGTTCAACTGTCTGAGGGGTGATGGTTTTCCATTGCTGTTACTGGTTGTGGCCACAGTGCTGACATGAATTCATTCTTGCTAATTATTTACCTACATGACCAGTGCATACATGTTCATGTTTTGAAATCCTAGGCCATAATCCATATCAGTAGCCAATCCCCCATCCAGGTGATGTCATAACCCTAAGTCCTTTTACTGCATTCACAACACATACTCTCAGGAAAGATGGATTAGCTAAGTCTACCTGGATATATGTTAGAGTTGCAGGTTTGAATCTCATGTCCTCCGATCTGTGTTCAAAGATGTAAAAGGCTGTGTGTAACATTGCAAAATGTATATGGCAATTATTTGATAATCTTCAGAAGTAAAATTCTTAGAACCTGATTTTAGCAATGAATATTCACATTATTTGAGGTCTACATCATTCATAGTTGCTCTTTTCTTTTTTCAGGCACTGACGGCAGGACCCATAACTCTGCCCTGTGCATCAAGTTGATGCACATGCATGAGCAGCAGCAGAGGGAGAGTGGTACATTGCTTAATGTTTCTGCTTTATTTTCAAATAAAATATATCTGATCCTTGTTACAACCCCATATCTTTTACATTACCATGTATAGTGCTTATATTGCCTGAATACCCATCATGCACGTACCTCTCAACTGTCCAGATTTTTGCAGAATGTCCAGATTTTTGGCTCATATTTTTGGTCTGTTCCTTATAAAATTTGTTGTTTTCTGGCAAATCACTGGAATGATCTGAGGATTGAAGTCGCTAAATAATCACATACATTTGAGTTTCATATCCTTCATAAAATGTATGTTAAAACAAACCCTGTTACTCTAGCAACATTCTAAGTTTATAAAAGAAATATTTAAAATCTGTCCCTATTTTTGGGCCTTTGCCCCCCATTTTGTCAGGCTTTGTCCAGATTTCCTGCACTAAGAGGTCGAGAGGTATGACATGCATAAATGCAATAATCACACTATACCTGTGTTTACAAATCTGACTGAAATACAAATATGTTGAAATTTAATTTAGCATCAAGCTATGTTTTCTGAAGATAGCTTTTTAAAAGCAGGCCACAACCTAATGACAGTCGGGTATGTGTGTCTCTCACACATATATTGAAATGTATGTTTTGCATACAAATTTGTAGTGTTTTGACTGCTGCTTATAATGCATATGTTAACACATTTGTATGTGTGGATGTGTTTCCCAGGGACCAATCTGTTAGGCATAGCCTGCCTTTTCACAGACTGAATGCCAGTGTTCACATTGTTGTTTGCAGACTGTATGGTATGCCCTTCAGTTCAGCATTGGTAGTACATCTGCCTACAACACCTTGAATGTTTTGCTATGATACACTTGTATCCTGTGTTTGTGGGTACTTGTGCAGATAGGTATTTCTTTGCAATATTTCATAATCAACAAGCATCATCAGGATGTTTGCATTTTGCAGGCTGCTCATTGCTAATAAGTGTAGGAAGAGATCATGCATACAGTTGTAGACATATAATACTGTTTGTACAACATATACTGGATTCTCAAGTGTCCCCAGGCTGCGACTGTATTTATGATTGAACATTATAACTATTTGTTGCTGTTGTATTCCGTATATTGATGTGGGGTCATAGGTTCATAGGTTCATAGGTTGGGACTAGGCTATTGGCCCTAGGGCCTATACAAGCCTAGCCATAACCTCCAGGGTCTCCTGTTGATGTGACCAAGAAACAACTGGTATGAGAAGTAAAATTAAAATGTAAAATCCTTTTGATGAAGTCAAAGCCTAAAATATAAAATGGATCCAGAAGTTTGTCCTGATAAGCGTTTTCGTCTTTGTAATAGAAAACTTCTTCAGATAAATTAACAAAATTTTGGACCAAATTAAATAGCTAAGCCAAGCATGTAAAGTCAATCACGTGACAAGTAATCATCCCATCTTTAAAGAGATACCATACCAAGCCACCTCATATTAATAGATTCTTATTTTTCAAGTGATTTATGTTTAAGAATGCAGGCATATGAAAGTTGGTCATTCAGGCCTGGCCAAGTGAAGCATTCAGCCTCATTTGCCACTGTAATTCCATCTTCTCTAAATATAGAGACCATGGTCCATCCTTCCATTCAACAGGATACAATCAATTATAAAAAAACTGAAAAGTCTGGTCAGGAAATTGTAGAATGTGTTTTGCCAAAGCATTATGCAACTTCTGTTTTTTTTTTTTTATTTCATATAAATGTTCATAAATCTTGTCCCAAAGTCTTCTCTCTGTCTTCCCTACATAAAAACATTGACAAGCCATGCATACAGATTAAAATCAAGAATTTCAATGATGGCATGAAAAAATGTGGGAGTTGCCCCTATTGTAAGTTTATTCTTGGAGGAGACTCATTTAATGTGAATGGTATATAATTATGGTTAAACGGGTCCTTTAACTGTAATTCCACCAGGGTAGTTTATTGTACGTTATGCATGGTTTGTCAATGTTTTTATGTAGGGAAGACAGAGAGAAGACATCTGGACAGGATTTATGAACATTTATATGAGATAAAAAAGAGAAGGTGAATAATGCTTTGGCAAAACACATTCTACAATTTCCTGATCATAGTTTTCATTTTTTTATAATTGATTGTATCCTATTGAATGGAAGGAATGGACCATGGTCTCTATATTTAGAGAAGATGGAATTACAGTGGCAATTGAGGCTAAACTCTTCCAATTGGCCAGGTCTGAATGATCAACTTTTTGATCGCCTGCATTCTTAAACTTAATGTACTTGAAAGAGAAGAATCTGTTAATATGAGGTGGCTTAGTATGGTATCCCTTTAAAGATATGATGATTACTTGTCATGTGATTGACTTCACACACCTGGCTTCACTATTTAATTTGGTCCAGAATCTTGTTAAGTTATCTGAAGAAGTTTTCTATTATAAAGACAAAAGCGCTTATCAGGACAGACTTCTGGATCCATTTTATATTTTAGGCTTTGACTTCATTAAAAGGATTTTAAATTTTAATTTTACTTCTCATCTCGGTTGTTTCCTGGTCACATCTACATTGTGCCATGTCCAAACTTACCATGCAGATATCGTTGTGTGGCATTTAATTATGCTTCAATGTGTGCATGACACACGTTAACACTTACAGTTTCTTCCCACATTCAGCTGTCCATGCATGGTGGCAGTTATCATGCAGCTAGTGCTGCAGAAAATACCCTGTTAATGTGTTTTACTGAAACTTCAGATGCTGTCCAATGTCCATCACTAACACTGTGGTATGGTTAAGATTTGTGTATTGCCATATCATGTATGTGCAACAGAAGGACATGTCATTTCCCATGTGTTTTGGATGACAGCTGTAATGCTGTGTTGTTGAGTGGCATGTGCTGGCAATGTAGATGCCATGTGAGATCATTTACTGGTATGTCATACCTGTAGGCAGTCCTTCTTTTCTGACTGTATCAAACACCAATTTAAGATTAATGTATAAACTGTGGTAAGGATCATTTATTCAGTATCAGTACATGATGCCATATTTGCTCTAGGTTACATTTCCACAGCCATTAATTATTCACATCACTTCACAACTTCTGGTAATATTTGTACATATTAACTGAAGATTGTACATGTCTCTGCACATAGTCTGATCCATACTGAAACGCCATTCTACCTTGATATGTGAGCATTCATTGACTTATTGTTGATATGCTGTAATGATGCTGATAGTAGTGTCCTCTCCTTAGTAATGAGCAGGGTGTGTGACATACACCTGCAGTTTATTCAACACTGGCATGACAGGATATGTGTATATGATTGAAATTCTTAGCTTGCAAATATAAAAACTGAACAAGCATAGGAATCAGTCTAGTTCTAACCTCATTACAAGCGTTAAGGAAAAAATAATAAAACTGAGAAACTAGTGATCATAAAACTTTGTTGATGAGCTCAGTCACAGTCTTTCTGAAAAATCATGAAAACCAAATAGTCTTCAAAAGAAACAAGCCTTTATTCATCACAGACATGTCTGTGATGAATAAAGGCTTGTTACTTTGGACCACTACCAGGTTTTCATGATTTTTGGGAATGACTGTGACTGAGCTCATCGACGAAGTTTTAAAACCACTAGTTTCTCTGTTTTGTTTTTTTATTGTAATTCTTAGCTTGCTTACCTATGCCTATTGATGAAAAAATTATTGCACATTACTGTGTGTGTGTGATTTATACATGCCCATTTTTGTGAATATCAGCAATACAGTCTACCCATGTGGCATACATTTGCCATTTGCTTAAATGTATTTTGGGTAGGCTTCAACAGCACCATATGTACTGTACACATGCACTTGCAATGTGTAATCTTAAGTTGTTGTCCTGTGTGTGTGTTGTGTGGGGTCATTTACTGCACTGTTATAACTTGCTGATACTTGTTAACCTCTGCTATCTCTGAAAAAAACAAAAAAACAAAAAAAATCTTGCTTTTTTCCCACTTTTCTGAGATTTAAAAAAGTTCATTTACAGGCTTGCTGTTCTTGAACTGTTTGTAAGTTTCTGTGAGGCCATTTTTTGCTTGGGCTAAAGGAAAGTCTCTCTGTTGATCAGTGGCAGTGAAAAACATTGAGCAGCCTGTCTGCCCCTGTGGGAGTGGTTACTGACTTGAAACTGTAGTTTTATTGGCCATTCTGGGTCAATTCCAAAACTCCTTCATCTTCCTCTCTTAAAACCCTCTTTTGCGCGGTTTTGCGCATTTTTGAGCATAGCGCAACAGTGGGCAGCGTCGCCTAATTGGGTTTAAACTATTCTTGGCTCCACAAAGTCTGCTCTTCACTTTTTCCCTTAGAACTGCTCTATCTCTCAATTTAAACACCATATTCTCATTCTAAGGCCCTTCACTAGTCCAATTAAGTAATCCTACAAGTTAGCACTATTAAACCATAAGCACTACTTACTCTTATACTCTCTACGATTACCCTGTCCTCTATTGGTCCGTCTTAAATTCAGTTTCCCTATTACTCTAGCATGTCCAAAGGTCAGTCAGTGGCTTCCTCTCCAGTCCAGCTGGTGAATCTGGGAATTTTGAAGCAATGTTACAACTGTCTCATGTACATGGGCAACTCTCTCCTCCTCCAAACAGGTTCAAATATATGTGAGAGATGCAACTATTTAGCCAAACTGGAGGCTGAGCTCTCTCATCTCAAAAGTGGTGTAATCAGTCAGGAGGAGAAGGTAACCTCACACAACACAATTCCAGTATCACATAGTCCCACCACATCAGCGAACCAAACACATAAATACACAAAAACATATTTGGAGGCTCTAAATAAAAATCTACCTAAGCAACAGAGACCTCCAAAGCAGACATCCAAGCAAACGCTACCTCAAAACAAAACACACACAACACATAACCCACAAAGTCAGTGTGCCAAGCAGCCACAGCCCTTAAGGCTGAATAACACACCTGATACTCTTGTTATAGGTGACTCTATTGTCAGACACACTGACATCCCGCTCACCAGGCTGAATAAAGAGAAGGTCACAGTGAGC